>NW_022196905.1:63247674-63252933 GCF_008632895.1 Mastomys coucha | reverse complement strand
AAAAAAAAAAAAAAAGAGAGAGAGACATTTTCTGGAGTCCAGCCATCTTAGGAACAAGTAACCTCTTTCTAGCAGGGCCAAAACTGAGTTCATTTTCCCAGGCTCCAGAACCAACTTCTCTCCTGCTTCTTCAGCTGTTTCATGTTTTCCTGTCAGCTATTAAAAAATGTAAAGAGGATAATAAAGAATGTGAAGAGGAAAGTTGCCGATTACCTAAAATAAGGTACACAGGTCATAATTGAATTTCCTCTCATGACTCACATTGACTCCACACAGGTTGCCCATGTAAGGGTCGGAAATTGCTGAAGAAAGAACCTAGAATCAGCTAGTATGGAGAGACAAAGAGTGTTTATTCTGAACAACCAGCTTGCAGGGATCAACCAGGTTTTGAAATGGTGACCCCAGATAAAGGTACTCAGGTCTACTTATAGGGAACAGGGGGAACTCTCTAGAAAGATTAGATAATCTGAAATTTCATTATTGGGTGTTAGGGGGTCATAGGTTGGTCAGGGGTCTGGATTCCTATGTCATAAATGTTTCTGCATAGGATGGAATAGTGTTGTTGTAAGACTTTGTCGAGGCTTAGCTTACTGGAGACCCCCTGAGTGAATCATATGGAGCTTGATCGATGCAAAAAGCAAGAGGATTTTTAATGTTCCAGTGCACTGTGGCAGTCCCAGGCCATAAGGAGAGGTGGCTACCCCGCACAACTTGTTCAATGAGCTTTTATACAATTTTCAGGTCAGAAGCCACTAGACAAAATGTGATTGGCAAAACAGTGTGACTTGTTAAACTGATTGGTCTTCAGGGAATGAGGTGGCAAGGACTTTCCTTGTCTGAAGGTGGGCAAAGGTCCACCCTGCAGAATGTGTCCCCACCTGCAGATTGGTTCTCCCCCTGTGGTCTGAGGAATGTTAATTAGCCTCTCTGTTCTGGAGAGTTCCACTACCTTTCCAAAGTTCCTGAGCTTATCTCATTAAGATCAACAGAAATTCCTGACCTCCTGGTGTTTTTCTGCGATGTCCCTATTTACTCGGTTCTCACACTGCCCAGCACAAATGGTGAATTCTTAAGATAAGATATTTCCCCATTTTGTGGTTATCCCCAGGTTGTTCTTTGACCTTGTTGCTGGATTTTATGGTATGTTCCTGGAGCTGGTATCTTATGGCCTAGTTTCTGTTGTGTTTCATAAAAAGATAAGAAGAGTAGGAATGTGTGTTGGTGAATGTACAGTCATTTATAGGGGAAGAGGTGTTGTGATTATAAGATAAAGACATATAAGAATATGATCTATGAGATTATGGGGAAGTGTGGGGGAAAGGGGTGCCTCGGTGGGCCCATGCCAAGGCATCCCTTCCTCCTGCGAGACCAGCCATATGACATAGAATAGCATTTATTTAGGGCATGGGGAGGGGAGTTAAGAGAGTAGTAGAGGCAGAGAGAAGCAGAGAGTAGAGAAGTAGAGTCCCGCCATGACCATGTGGAAAGAGGGGGAAGGGAATAGTGAAAGAGGGAGCATGAGGCAAGGGAGAGAAGCAGAAATAAGAGAGACAAGAGAGAGAGGAGGGGACAAGCAGCCCTTTTTATAGTTGGCCAGGCCTACCTGGCTATTGCCAGGTAACTGTGGGGAGGATCCTAGACAAAATGCCAACTATTTCTGTGTTTATGGTCTGCTCCTGGAGCTGGTGCTTATGCCATTCTTTTTTAAATCAACCTTGGTCTTCAAATGGAGACAGACAGGGTTTATATTGTCCTTTCACCCTATTGTAAGTATCCATGATTTGCAGAAGAATGACACCCCCTGACTTAAATAGTATGTAAACATAAGGAATGTTATATTCTACAGAAGTCCAGCAAGATAGGGTCTCCCATTACAAAGACAAAGAGACAAGCAAGAGAGCTTGCAGGCCTGATTTAAAACACATTAGGGAATTTGGGGTAGGTGACCTCTATGTTAATCTGTTGGGTCCATGTGTATGGACATTCCATTACTGGGGTGTGGGGCTAGAAACTTGCTGGGAAAGTCTGGAAACTGTTATAGAGGAAGTGGCTGAAGAAGTCTGGAAACTACTGCTGATCCACTCACTGTTCTTGCATCAGGCCAGGTTGCAGGGCAGCTTCTGAGGCCTGGACTTGCCTGGAATTGTCCCGTTCTTAGAAGCAGAGATCTAGGCCTAGTCACCTTAACTGCTAGTTTGAAGCCTGTCATGGAATAAGCCTAGCCTTCTCACTTTAGGAATATTCTTGGACTCAAGGCATAAAAATATATGTGTTTTGAGAAAATTATATATTCTATTGCAGTTTATGAATAGTTAAGACATTTATGATTGTGTAATCTTATACTGGAGAGAAAACTCAACTATTGAGAGTACTATTGCACCCCACCTTGTCTCTGTCACTCTCTCCCTTTCTCTATTTTTCTTCAGCCTCATGTTCCCTTTCCCTATGGTGGCTTCCCTGACTTCAGTCATTAGGACCAGTGAACTCACCTAAGATAAGCTTTCCAATCAATCCATATATACATATGAATAGAAGGGCCAGATTTAGTTCCCACCACTCACATGGTGGCCCACAATGACCCATAATTCCAGATGCAAGCCCTACTATTAATATTGTGTGTATCATGCCTGCACATAGTACATAAATTTACACGTAGGCAAAATATTTATATACATAAGACAAATATAGATTTATCTATCTCTCTATATAAATGTATTAACTATTTTATAATATTAATTTTCACATCAAGGAAATAAAACTTTAATAGGCTACTGGTGGTGGTGGTAAATGTTACTAACCCAGCAAAGAAGAGGCAGAGGCAGCATATCTCTGTGGTTTTGATGATACTCTGATATATATATATATACTGAGCTTCATAGTAGCCAGTATTACATGGTGAGATCCTATCTCAAAATAAAATAGAATAAAAACAATGATCCTCCTAAAGAAAAGCATTAATAACAATGCTTATATAAAATGTGCATATTGTTGGTATTCTGTATAAATTCCACCCCCACAGATACCTGACAGCAGCCAGGTATTCTCCTCTCCATGGTTACCTGGCAATGGCCAGGTAGGCCTGGAACTATAAAAAGGGCTGCTTGTCCCCTCCTCTCTCTCTTACTCCTGCTTCTCCACCTTGTCCTTTGCTCCTTTGTTCCCCCTCTCTCCCCATTCCCTTCCTCCCACTCTCCACATGGTCATTTCTCTACTCTCTCCTTCTCTCTGCCTTTCTCTGCCTCTGCTACCCTCTTAACTTCCCTCCCCATGCCCTAAATAAACTCTATTACTACACTATACTGGGTTTATGTCTGGTACCTCAGCTGGAAGGGATGCCTCAGCATGGGCTTGTTGAGGCACCCCCTTCGCCCACACCTCCCCAGAACATATTCTTATAACTATTTCTCTTTTTACTATCACAACACATATACTTCTTATTTATATATATATTATATATATATATATATATATATATATATAAAGAGATGTCTGTCATAGATATATAATGCATGCTCATTTATTATTATATTCTATATTACTTATCATGGAGCATCATGTTTGTATGTACATGTATGTATGTGTAACAAAAGATACCTCTATTCTAATGTGACCTACAAATCAGTTCATTCTTTTTTACATGCTTAGTTTACCCTGGATTTTCCTGTTAGATAATAGATGTTTCTTCTTTTCTTTTCTTTCAGAGTTTTTTATTTGTTTGTGTGTTTGTTTTGGTTTGGTTTGGTTTTGGTTTTGGAAAGAGAGAAGAGGGCACTAAAAATACTGTGGAGCCTTGTCTTTATGGCTTTGAATTCTTGACCCTCTTACCTCTGTCTCCAGGTGCTGAGACTGTAGGAACGAACTATGATACCTCCTGATTGAATACTTCTTCAAATCTCTTAATATTTAGTAGAAATGGATGAATGATAGACATAGACTCCAGAACCTGAAACCTTCAAAGTGATTATTGATAACAAAAGCTACTGTGTTAACCACATGGTTTATTTACTTTTCTGTATATTTTAACTACTCGTTGACTTCTTTTCCAAATTATCATTCATCTCCCCAATAAATTAAAATTTATGTTTCTATATACTCTTAAGTATTATAATAATTAGTTTGAGAATTTTTTTTAATTTAACCAAATAGTATTTTGCAGTAATGGTCATTATGTTGCTTACATGGTTTTCGATGGCTTTGATGAAAAAAATCACTGTCTCCAAGAAAATAAAATAAATTGTGTGGTGCTCAAAACTGACATACACGATATGTTAGAAATCTGCATCCCTGCTCTGTTCCTCAGTAGTCCTAAGTTTGTTCTTTTCTAGACATACTATATTTAAGCTGCTTTTTGTCTCTGTGATAGAAAACTAATTCTCCTCTAATTTCTTTTATGTAAATAGCACTGGGAGGAACATATTTTGGTTTTGTTTTCCAATAAAGCCTGTGCTTGAAATATCATGAGAGTAAACATTTGGAAATGAACACTGAACTCTTACTCTAGTCCCATGTCTAATTTTAGCAACAGCATCCTTTTAGTCATTATATTTTTCAAAGTACAATAATCATTTTTTGTATCTTCATTTTCTCTTTACTGTATGACATATCTTCCTATTGAAGTGAAGTACTCATTAAATTTAGGGTAAATTTGATTTCTTTTCAAATCTCTCTTCTATGTCTTAAAAATTAAGATATAATACTGTACACCATTTTTCAATAAACCTGAATATTCTCCATATCTAGCAATACCATAAAAATTAAAAATTATTACTTGCTTTAAATTTTTATCTATTCATTTGTATCAGTGTTTGATGGAATCTTAGCATGCGCACTTGTGCTAGTAACAAAGAAAGTCTGAACAGAGCATCTGAGGGCCTGGTGACAGAAGTCATAGGTACTGGCACTGCCTAATATGTAGGTACTGGGACCTGAACTCACGTCCTCTGCATGAGCAGCAAGCATTCTTAGACACTGAGCCTTCTGTCTTGCCCTGATTATTCAAGTTTTAGCATATCTTACTTTTAAAGAATAAATGAAGAATTACATAAAAATTTCTCTGTGGAACATAAAAATTTAAAGCTCTTTCAACCACTTTTCTATACTCTTATAATCTTACATTGCAATGACTAACACTGGTAACTTGATATTAGCAAAAGTAGAACATTGGTCAGAGCTACTATTAACAATGATTTACGATTTATCAATTTCCCAAGGATGAATTGTTTCTCTTCTAGGAATCGATTTAGTTTTATACTGTGAACT
>NW_022196905.1:63246897-63247663 GCF_008632895.1 Mastomys coucha | reverse complement strand
ATTTATCAATTTCCCAAGGATGAATTGTTTCTCTTCTAGGAATCGATTTAGTTTTATACTGTGAACTCTTGTTTTCTGTGTCTTTACTGATATGCGAGTGATTCTTGTTATTTCCTTTGACCTTACATCTGTATGTTACTGGCTAGATGTCTAGCAGATGTTTTTCTCCTGGGTTTTTTTTTAATCTTTTTTTTAAACATTATTAGATGATGGTTACACAGGCCATAGCTCCAAAGTGCTGCTAATGTTGCATTTCATAATGTAGATAAAGAAAGGTTTAGTAGACCTTCATTTTGTAATACTAATATTTGTATCATTGAATCATCTATTATTTTATGAATTTCTTTGATATTCTCTGGTGTTAAAACTTATGAAAAGCTAATAAGAGAAAGAGGAAAAATCTCATTTAAAGATAAACCAGCACATAAGTTATATCACCAATTAACACAAAGATCTATAAAACCATAGTCTGTTTCTGAGATGTTGTACTTTAACTACAGATTATATTTAATAGTCTTTGTACCATGTTTAGATACAGAAATGGGAGTGTTTGGGAGATGTGTGAACTAGTAGAAGCTTGGGGACCATTTGGAAGAGGCTCTGATGTTGGATTCCTGAGCACTTCTCATCTTACCTGCATCTCAGCCATGAGTAGAAGAGTTTGTTTTCCTCCAAATTGCTTCCTTTGATGTGCTTCCTGCCTCACCTATAGAAACCGTGCAGTTGGCACTAGACTGAACACTCCCAAGCTAGAAGTCACAATAGA
>NW_022196905.1:63246529-63246825 GCF_008632895.1 Mastomys coucha | reverse complement strand
GCCATGAGCTAATATAACAAAATATTGTAGTATATTTATTTCTCCATTTTAGACTCTGTAATATCCCAGAACACTATGTTTACTAATTGGACATATATTGGTGGCTTCTTCTTATTTTGAGACCTCAGGAAAGAGAAAGAAAGCTGTAGTCATACATCTGAAAAGGGTACTTATGAATCCTTTTTAATCCAGGCTGCACCCTTCTGATGTAATTAGCTACCTAAACTCCACCTCCAAATATTATCACATTGTAGAGTAGGGGTTCAATATATCACAGTTGACAAGGCATACTCATT
>NW_022196905.1:63240997-63246094 GCF_008632895.1 Mastomys coucha | reverse complement strand
TAGCCTTGGCTGTCCTGGAACTCACTCTGTAGACCAGGCTGGCCTCGAACTCAGAAATCCACCTGTGTGTGGTGTGTGTAGTGATGGTGGGAGTGTGAAGTGGTGGTGGTGGTGGTGGTAGTGGTGGTGTGTTGTACATTTAATGTACATCACTTTAAATTTCCACCTTTATCTAAAATGTTTCCAAGTACATTTAAATATTAATGTAAAAGCCCTATAATATTAAAATATTCAGAAATACCTATTTTATTCTCTTTGCTTCATGTTAGAAGACGTTTTCCTTCCATTAATTAAGAAAAGGATTGTTTGGTAAAGCCAAAAGGTTGTAAGGAAGATTCCATTAAAATGAAAATCATGATTGTCAAAGTAAAAACCACAGCGGGAATAATAAGAGTGGAACTGACACCATAGAAAATCCAATTAGAAATTCACAGACACGCTTGAAAAATACCTTCCAAACAGAAAAGAATAAAGTGGGAAAATGTACTTGCAGAGAAAATGAAAATGATATGAGAAATAGACCTCTGAGGCACAGCTCAAGCAGTACAGATGTTTGCAAAACAATGACTACATCTGCTAAATAAGGAAGTAATCAAAAGGACAAACCTTAGAGAGGAAGTTTAAAGCAGGTGAACCATTTTTGTAATATAATATTTTTCTTAATTTTGTAAATGTATATAATTGTATTCACACCTACTCCTCTCTGTAATTTCCAGACCTACTTCCTACATCTCTACTGCATTCTATTTTGAAATCATCTTCAATGTTTCCAATGCCTTCTGGTGTTGTAGATCATAGTACTCCAACAGTGGGGTTCAGTTCAGTTCCTGCTCTGGGGTCTCTGGGTTTTGTGTCTGAAGTGCATGATATCTTTATCAATGGGGACTTACCTTCAGGACGCATAATTAAAAAAATGTTGAAATGTTAAGAAGATGTCTCAGTTCACAAGGTGCATGCTGGAGAAGCTTGAAGACCTATGTTCAAATCCCACCAACCTCACAAAAGCTTATAATTGCTTGTTAGATGTGTGTGTGTATCTGTGTTGTACCAAAAATGGGGTCTGGTGTTGAGGCTGGCGGGCTGTCTCTCTCGCTAGTGCTGACCTGAGGCTGCAGGGCATGTTAGTTAAAAAGGGAGGCAATGTATAAATGAAATATTTTATTGTAGGAAAGAGAAAATAGGCTGGTCAAGTAGGGAGAAGGGAAAGAGAGGAGGGAGAGGAGAAGAGAAGGAGAGAGAGAAAGAAGAGGAAGAAAGCAAGAGAGCAAGACGGCAAGAGAAGAGAACAAAGAGCAGGAAAGAGATGAGAGCGAGAAGACAAAAAGCAAGAGAGAGTGAGGAAGAGCAAGAGAGTGAGGAGGGGGCAAACTGTGCCATTTATTGTATGGGGCGTGGCATGTCTGGCTTGTGGTCAGATGACTGGGGGTAGGGTCCAGCTAGAATGCTGGGAGCTTGGAGCATTGTCTGCCTGATAGAACACACATCTCCTGCTGGGGCAGCTGTGAGGGGTTGTGACTGAAAAAGGAACCAAAGACTCAGGAGTTATGGCCAAGCTCCTGCCCCCTGCAAGCAGAAAATTGCTCACAGAGGCTCCAGGGCTCAAAGCCAAATACTCAACTGAGCCTAAGTTACCTGAGCAGACCACTTTCCCACACTGCCCTACATATGTGTGTGTGTGTGTGTGTGTGTGTGTGTGTGTGTGTGTGTGTGTGTGTGTTTGTATGTGCGGGTCTGTGTGAACAAATTTTAGAAATTCGTTATCTCTTTTTATCATGTGGGTTCAGTGGACTATAATCAGGTTGAGCTGTCGGGTTTGATGAAAACCAGAAAGTCTCTCTGTTCCCAGCTTCTGAGTCCTATTTTATCCTAAATGGAAAAGTCACAAACCTTCTATATTTTCTCTTATTAACTTTGAAACATAAAATTATGTTCTATATCATAAGAGTAAAAATGAAGTGCTAGGAGTATAGTTAGGAGTTCTATATGCTGTTCCAGAGCATTCTTGTTCATTTTTTCAGAACCTACACATCAGCTCATAATTATCTGTGACTCCTGACCCAGTGGATGCAATGTTATTCTTCTGGCCTCCTCTGGTACCAGGGAGCAAGACATATATGCAGGCAAAATACCCAAACATATGAAAATATAAAAATAAGTAATTTTATTCATATATTTGTCAAAATACATTTTGTATTTTGATCACATTATTTTCCCTCTCTGACTCCTCTAAAATCATTCCCACTTTCTTACCTATCCAACATTAAGTCCCCTCTTCAAATATCAAAAATCAAAAAATATCAAAACAAACAAAAATCTGATAAAATGAAATTATTAACAACAACAACAACAACAAAACCCTGTAAAATATATTTTGTGTCGGCCAACTACTGTTGAGAACAAAGCCTTCCCTGGAGTATGGTTAATAGACTAGTGAATCTCCACTGGAGAAAAATAAATTTTCATTTTCTAGACGATGTTAATTACAAATCGTTCCTTTTCACTTAGTGGTGGGAATGTATGTCCACTTCCACTTATTAGTGTTGAGATCTTGTCTTGTTTGAACTTGTATAATTCCTATGCATGCTGTCACAGTTTCTGTGAGTTCAAATGACTAAACCTTGTTGTGTCTGAAAGACACTGTTTCCTAGAAGTCATTCACCACCTCTGGTCATACAGTCCTTCCATCCCCTCTTCTGAATCTATCCTTGGGCTCTGAGTACAGAGATTTGATAAGGACATCCCATTTCAGATTTCCAAATCTCTCACTCTTTGATTGCCATCCAGTTGTGGGACTCTGTTAATTATATCTGTTCCAACAAGCTTCTATGAAGAAATTTGAGTGATGTGCTAATCAATAAATATAGTATTAAGTCATTATGAGTCCTTTAATTGATATGTTTCTGTGTGAAAAGGACAGAGGACGGGGGTGAAAAGTAACTAAGTTATGTGACAAATCCTGGGAAATCTGACTCCAGAAACCAGAATGAGAGCACAGAAGTGAGTTTATTGCCCAGGTCATAAGCTTATATACAGTGTTTATACCAATTCAATGCCCATAAATCCTTGGCCAATCTGTTTTTGGTTTGGTTTGGTTTGGTTTGTTTTTTTTGTTTGTTTGTTTTTTGCTTTTCTGAGACAGGGTTTCTCTGTGTAGCCCTGGCTGTCCTGGAACTCACTCTGTAGACCAGTCTGGCTTCGAACTCAGAAATCTGCCTGCCTCTGCCTCCCAAGCACTGGGATTAAAGGCGGGCACCACCACAGCCCGGCTAATCCTTGGCCAATCATATTTCACCACAGCATCACTGTGCTCCAATGAATGCCCTTCCTAATGAGGTAACTCAGAAGAAGGTGGAGGGATTATTGTCACCTGTGAGGAATACCACAAAGACTGGAAAGTTGCCACCACCCTGGTCTCAGTTCCTTTTTAGCTGTCTCAACTGTGTGCTAAGAGACATCTTAGAGTTACTGCCTAGTGCAGCAGACCAGGACCCTTCAAGGAGTCATAGAATCCTATGGCACCGGGCTCTCCATTTCACTTTTTCCTTCACAAGGTTGACTTCAACATCCCTAACATGTTTCTTTGGCAGAAGAACACCAGTAAGTTTTCTTTGGGTCCCATAGTCTCAGGTTCTTGGAAACTTTTAGCAGTATAAGATTCATCTTACACAGCTAAGTTCTCAGAATACTGGATAAGCAGAGTTCCATCTCACAGAGGGAGCCTTAAATTCAATCAAAACGGGGTCAGTTACTCTTATAACATGCATGCTTCTATTTTACCAGTATATCTTGCAGGTAAGTAACTGTTGTATGTCACCGAGTTCATAGCTGGATAAAATTGATGGTTCCTTGTTAAGTCCAGTACTGTGCAAAATACTGTCTAGCACGCTGAGAGCTAGCTTAGTATGGCTGAAGCTTTTAGTTGGGCACAAACTTGATTTCTTTAAGTTCAATAATGACCTAAATAAGTACTGTCTTCAGCAATAAGGACTTTTTACTGATAAGTTGTGGGGGCAAACAGATAGTTTGGCAATAGGCTATGATCTTTTGGTATCTTTCTTTGGTATCTTTCTGTGATCTTGTGAAAATCTTTCAACAAGAATTCAACAAGATGTATACTATTCATAGAACTAGAGGTTCTATTTTGTTGCACATGATGTTTAGTTGCCAAAACATTGTGGAGGGATTACCTCAGTTATTATATGATGATTCAATTAAAATTTGTTATTTATGTATATGTATATACATACATTTGTAAACAAACTATATATATATATACACATATATATGCTCTTTTTTATTAGATATTTTCTTTATTTACATTTCAAATGTTATCTCCTTTCCTCATTCCCACTCCAAAAATCCCCTATCCCATCCTTCCTCCCACTGCTCACCAACCTACTCACTCCCACTTCCTGGCCCTGGCATTCCTCTACACTGGGGTATAGAGCCTTCACATGACAAAGGGCCTCTCCTCACACCATTGACCTACAAGGCCATCCTCTGCTACACATGCAGCTGGAGCCATAGGTCCCTCCATGTGTACTATTTGGTTGGTGGTTGAGTCCCTGGGAGCTCTGAGGGCCCTTGTTAGTTCATATTGTTGTTCCTACTGCAGGGCTGAAGCTCCTTCAGCTCATTCAGTCCTTTCTCTAGCTCCTCCATTGGGGACCCTGTGCTCAGTCCAGTGGATGGCTGAGAGCATCCACCTACGTATTTGTCAGACACTGACAGAGCCTCACAGGAGACAGCTGTATCAGGCTCCTGTCAACAAGCACTTGTTGGCACCCACAATAGTGTCTGGGTTTGGTAACCGTGTGTGGAATAGATCCCCAGGTGGGGCAGTCTCTGGATGGTCTTTCCTTCAGTCTCTGCTGCACACTTTGTCTTTGTATCTCCTCCCATGGGTGTTTTGTTCCCCATTCTAAAAAGGACCAAAACTATTCATATTTTGGTCTTTCTTCTTGAGCTTCATTTGGTCTGAGTTGTATCTTGGGTATTTCAAGCTTCTGGGCTAATATCCACATCTGAAGAATGAGTATGCCTTGTCAACTGTGATATATTGAACCCCTACTCTACAATGTGATAATATTTGGAGGT
>NW_022196905.1:63184303-63240986 GCF_008632895.1 Mastomys coucha | reverse complement strand
AGTTCACAGTATAAAACTAAATCGATTCCTAGAAGAGAAACAATTCATCCTTGGGAAATTGATAAATCCTAAATCATTGTTAATAGTAGCTCTGACCAATGTTCATCTTTTGTGATTAGGTTACGTCACTCAGGATGAAATTTTCTAGTTCCATCCATTTGCCTAAGAATTTCATGAATTCAATGATTTTAATAGCTGAGTAAATTGCCATTGTATTAAACATACCCCATTCTCTGTATCCATTCCTCTGCTGAAGGACATTTGGGTTCTTTCCAGCTTCTGGCTATTATAAATAAGGCTGCTATGAACATAGTGGAGCATGCGTCCTTACTAAATGTTGGAGCATCTTCTGGGTATATGGCCAGGAATGGCATAGCTGGGTCTTCAGGTAGTATTATGTCCAGTTTTGTGAGGAAACGCCAAACTGATTTCCAGAGTGATAGTACAAGCTTGCAATCCCACCAGAAATGGAGTATTCCTCTTTTTCCATATCTTTACCAGCATCTGCTGTCATCTGAGTTTTTTATCTTAGCCATTCGGGCTGGTGTGAGGTAGAATTTCAGTGTTGTTTTGATTTACATTTCTCTGATGACTAAGGATGATGAACATTTCTTTAGGTGCTTTTCAGCCATTTGGTATTCCTCATTTTGAGAATTCTTCATTTAGTTCAGTACCCCATTTTTTAATAGGGTGATTTGGTTCTCTGTAGTCTAACTTCTTGACTCTATCGGATGTAGGATTGGTAAAGATATTTTGCCAATGTGTTGGTTGTCTTTTTATCCTATTGACAGTGTCCTTTTCCTTATAGAAGCTTTATAATTATATGAGGTCCTATTGTCAATTCTTGATCTTAGAGCATAGGCTATTGGTGTTCTATTCAGGAAATTTTCTCCTGTGCCCATGTGCCTGAGGCTCTTCCCAGTTTTTTCTTCTATTAGTTTCAGAGTGTCTGGTTTTATATGGAGGTTCTTGATCCACTTGTACTTGTGCTTTGTACAAGGAGATAAGAATGGGTCAACTTCCATTCTTCTGCATGCTAACTGCCAGTTGAACCAGCACCATTTGTTGAAAATGCTGCCTTTTTTTTCCACTGGATGATTTTAGCTCCTTTGTCAAAGATCAAGTGACCATAGTTGTGTGGGTTCATTTCTGGGTCTTTAATTCTATTCCATTGATCTTCCTGTCACTATACCAATACTATGCAGTTTTAATCACTATTGCTCTGTAGTACAGTTTGAGGTCTGGGATGCTGATTCCCCCAGAAGTTCTTTTATTTTGATAATAGTTTTTCATAACCTTGTTTTTTTGTTATTCCAGATGAATGTGAGAATTGCTTTTTCTAACTATAAAGAATTGAGTTGGAATTTTGATGGGGATTGCATTGAATCTATATATTGCTTTCAACAAGCTAGCCATTTTTACTATATTGATCCTGCTACTACACGAGCATGGGAGATCTTACCATCTTCTGATGTCTTCTTTGATTTCTTTCTTCAGAGACCTGAAGTTCTTGTCATACAGATCTTTCACTTATTTGGTTAGAGTCACACCAAAATACGTTATATTGTTTGTGACTATTGTAAAGGGTGTCGTTTCTTGAACATCTTTCTCAGTCTGTTTATCCTGTAAGTATAGGAAGGCTACTGATTTGTTTGTTTAATTTTATAACTAGCCACTTTGCTGAAGTTGTTTATCAGCTTTAAGAGTTCTCTAGTGGAATTTTTGGGGTCACTTAAGTATACTATCATATCATCTGCAAATAGCGATATTTTGACTTTTTCCTTTCCAATTTGTATCCCTTTGACCTACTTTTGTTGTCTAATTGCTATAGCTACAACTTCCAGTACTATATTGAGATAGAGAGAGAGAGAGAGAGAGAGAGAGAGAGAGAGAGAGAGAGAAGCCTTTTCTTGTCCCTGATTTTACTGGAATTGCTTCAAGTTTCTCTCCATTTAATTTGATGTCAGCTACTTGTTTGCTGTATATTGCTTTTACTATATTTAAGTATGGGCCTTGAATTCCTGATCTTTCCAAGACTTTTAACAAGAAGGGATGTTGAATTTTGTCAAAAGCTTTTTCAACATCTAATGAAACGGTCATTTTTTTTTCTTTGACTTTGTTTATATAGTGGATTATATTGATAGATCTCTGTATATTGAACAATCCCTGCATCCCTGGGATGAAAACTACTTGATCATGATGGATGATCATTTTGATGTGTTCTTGAATTCTGATTGCAAGAATTTTCTTGAGAATTTTTGCATCAATATTCATAAGGGAAATTGTTCTGATGTTTTCTATCTTTGTTAGGTCTTTGTGTGGTGTAGGTATCAGAGTAATTGTGTCTTCATAGAACGAATTGGGTAGAGTACTGACCTGTTTTAATCTCACAGAGACTGACTCAGAACTCCACAATCTCTCCCCGCAGCTCACTAGGTTCCCACTGGCAGATTGCTACCACTCCAAATCTATGCTTCAAAATCCCCCAATGCCTTTGTGGTGCACATCATGCAAACTCATGCTTTGCCATCTTACCTTTCTCTCTTGAACCCAGATTAGCCACTGCATGAAGGAAAACACACTACAAACTTAGTTCAGAAACATTGGTAACTCAATCTCTGGACACAACAATTAAAACCTAATCTCGTAAGTCTTACTAAAATCTGTTTTGTCTGGTGGCGAATCATTTCAGATCGGCCATGATACCAGAAAACTCTAAGTAGCTACATCTTAACCTTATGCTGTATCATTCCAAAAGGGACCTCTCTCCAGATTCCTCTCTTCTTCCATTTAACCCAGAAGTCACACCTACTTGCCCAGTGATTGGCTTCTTTATTCATTAGGGGATTGGTTCTCAAGAAGCCACCTGAGCAAGTGATTCATTCCTCTTTCCAGACAACCTACCCCCCCCCCCGGCCCCCCTGGGAGAGCAGACTTAAAATACAGAGCCATCCATGACAAATTCCCAGATGCATGATGATTGTTTCTGTTGTTATGTCTCCCTTTTCATTTGTTAATTAGGGTACTGTCTCTGTGTCCTGTAGTTAGTCTGGCTAAAGGTTTATATATTTTGTTGATTTTCTCAAAGAACCAACTCCTGGTTTTGTTGATTCTTTGTATAGCTCTCTTTGTTTCTACTTGATTGATTTCAGACCTGAGTTTGATTATTTCCTGCCATCTACTCCTCTTGAGTGCATTTACTTCTGTTTGTTCTAGAGCTTTCAGGTGTGTTGTTAAGCTGCTAGTGTATGCTCTCTCCAGTTTCTTTTTAGAGGCACTCAGAGCAATGTGTTTTCCACTTAGCACTGCTTTCAGTGTGTCCATAAGTTTGGGTATGTTGTACCTTCATTTTCACTAAATTCTAAAAAGTTTTCAATTTCTTTCTTTTTTTCTTTTTTGACCAAGTTATCATTGAGTAGAGCGTTGTTCAGTTTCCACATGTATGTGGGCTTTCTGTTGTTTTTGTTGCTATTGAAGACCAGCCTTATTCCATAAGGATCTTATAGGAGGTATGGGATTATTTCAATCTTCTTATATCTCTTGAGGTCTGTTTTGTGGCCAATTACATGGTCAATTTTGGAGAAGATACTATGAGGTGCTCAGAAGAAAGTATATTCTTTTGTTTTAGGATGAAATGTTCTATAGATATCTGTTAAATCAATTTGGTCCATAACTCTATTTCACTGCTTCTCTGTTTAGTTTGTGTTTCCCAGATCTGTCCATTGATGAGAGTGGGCTGTTGAAGTCCCCCACAATTATTGTGTGAGGTACAATGTGTGCTTTGAGCTTTGGTAAAGTTTCTTTTATGAATGTGGGTGCCCTTGCATTTGAAGCATTAGATGTTCAGAATTGAGAGTTCTTCTTGGTAGATTTTTCCTTTTATGAGTACGCAGTGTCCTTCCTTATCTTTTTTGGTGACTTTTGGTTGAAAGTTCATTTTATCTAATGTTAGAATGTCTACTCCAGCTTGCTTCTTGGGACCATTTGCTTGGAAAATTGTTTTACAATCCTTTACTCTGAGGTTGTATTTGACTTTGACACTCAGGTGCATTTCCTGTGTGCAGCAAAATACTGGGTCCTGTTTGTATATCTAGTCTGTGAGTCTATCTCTTTTTTTTCTTGGGGTACTGAGTCCATTGATGTTAACAGATATTAAGGAATAGTGATTGTTGCTTCCTGTTATTTTTCATGTTATTTTTATGTTTGCATGGTTATCTTCTTTCAGGTTTGTTGAAAGAAGATTACTTTCTTGCTTTTTCTAGAGTGTGGTTTCCCTCCTTATGTTGGTGTTTTCTGTTTATTATCCTTTGTATAGCTGGATTTCTCAAAGGATATTGTATAAATTTGGTTTTGTCATGGAATATTTGGTTTCTCCATTTATGGTAGTTGAGAGTTTTATTGGGTATAGTAGTCCGGGTTGGCATTTGTGTTCTCTTAGGGTCTGCCCAGGATCTTTTAGCTTTCATAGTCTCTGGTGAGAAGTCTGGTGCAATTGTGATAGGTCTGCCTTTATATGTTACTTGATGTTTTTCCCTTACTACTTTTAAAATTCTTTCTTTGTGTAGTGCATTTGGTGTTTTGATTATGATGTGATGGGAGGAATTTCTTTTCTGCTCTAATCTATTTGGAGGTCAGTAGGCTTCTTGTATGTTCATGGGCATCTCTTTTTTTTAGGTTAGGGAAGTTTTATTCTATAATTTTGTTGAAGATAGTTACTGTCCATAAAAGTTGGGAATCTTCACTTTCTTCTATACCTATTATCCTTAGGTCTGGTCTTCTCATCATGTCCTGGATTTCCTAGATGTTTTGGGTTAGGACCTTTTTGCATTTTGCATTATCTTTTACAGCTGTGGTTTTTTATATAGCTTTTCAAAAGGTCTTTAGTATTCAGTATTTTTTTCACATTGGCCCTTACTCTGACCTCCAATCCCTATGTATATTTGATCTTTGGATTCTAGTTTCCCAATTATCTCTTTATACTCTTTGTTTCTGAGTATTTTTCAAGTAGTCAATAGTACTGCAGTGAACTTTACCTCTTCTTTGCGATTTATTTGGGTATCTTTCTTGTCCATCAGTGTGTTTATGTGTATACCCATGCAACATTACTTTGATGAATGTTCTTCTGGGAATTCTACAGGGTAACTGTTCTTCTCCCTCTTTCTAGTCCATAGCAGCTCTCTCTTAATACGCTTTTGGTATTTTGTTTCCTGTTTTTGTGTTATATTTTCTATCAATCTCCCTCAACACTGTCATTGGAAATTAAATGGAACCATTTTGATGAATTATGTGCTTGTAAGGGAAAACTGGCACCTGTATCATGTGGACTTGTTATCAACTAACATTTTAAACCTACTTGTATCAAAAATGGTTTCCATAAAAATTGCTGATGATTTTCTTTTTTTTAATGTATTTTACATTGTTCTTCTTTTTATTCCAGACCTGTGTTTTAATCCTACTATTACAACATTAACAACGCTGTTGTTTTAGACTTTTATTTTCTCATGAACTAAAATGAAACTAATTTAAAAACTCTCACATTTACCAATCTGTAGGTTGCTGATTTGTCCTATTGACTATCTCCTTTGCCTTATAGAAGCTTTTCAGTTTCATGAGGTCCCATTTAGCAATTCTTAATCTTAGAGCCTGAGCCATTGGAGTTCTGTTTAGGAAATTTCCCCTGTGCCAAAGAGTTCAAGACTCTTCCCCACTTTCTCTTCTATTAGATTCAGTGTATCTGGTTTCATGTTGAGGTCCTTGATCCACTTGGACATGAGCTTTGTGCAGGGTGACAAATATGGATCTATTTTCATTTTTCTACATACCAACTGCCAGTACTATTTATTGAAGGCACTTTCTTTTTTCCAATGTATATTTTTGGCTTCTTTGCCAAAGATCAATTGTCCATAACTCTGTGGTTTTATTTCTGGGTTTTTAATTCTATTCCACTGATCAACCTGTCTATCTCTGTACCAATACCATGTATGTTTTATCACTGTTACTCTGTAGTACAGCTTGAGATCAGGGATGGTGATTTCCCCCAGAAACAGAGATGTTCAACTGAGGATGCTTCAGTTCCACTTGGGAGAAGAAAGCAATCACCACAGGAGGCAGAGGGGAGGGACCTCTGTGGGACAGAGGAGCATAAGGTGAAAAGGGGAACATGATCAGGTATGGATTAAGGGAACAAGAGAGAAGCTCTGAGGACCAGCAGAATGAATGGAAATATGGAACTTCAGGCAGGGGGAGAGTGGGAGAATCATCTAGAAAATGCCAGAGCTCTGGGAAGTGAGAGACTCTCAGAATTCAAATGGAGGGCCCTTAGATGAAATGCAGAATAGTGGGGAGAGGGAACTTGTAGAGTAGGAATTCAGGGCTGCCATCCTGCAGTCAAAAACTCTGACACAGAATTGTTCCTGTCTAAAAGAACTAGAGGGACAAAAATGGGGAAGAAGTTGAGGGAAAGGAGGTCTAGTGACAGGCCCAACTTGTGATCCGTCTCAAGGAGAGGCTTCAAGACCTAACACTATTATTGATGCTGTGGTGTGCTTACACACAGGAAGATAACATGGCTGTCCTCCAAGAGGCCCAACAAGCAGGTGACTGAGAAGGAGGCAGATATTTACACCCAACCAATGGACTGAAGTTGGGGACCCCTGTGGTGGAATTAGGGGAAGGGTGGAAGAGGCTAATGGCGACCCTAAAGGAAGACCAGCAGTCTCAACTAACCTGGATCCCTGAGATCTCTCAGACACTGAGCCACTAACCAGGCAGCATATATCAGCTGCTCTGAGGCCCCCCAGGAAAAGTATACAACCGAGGACTTCCTGTTCTGGCTTCAGTGGGTGAAGAAGTGCCCAACCCTTGAGGCCCCAGGGAGTGGGGAGGCTTGGTGAGGGTGTGGGGTAGGGGTAGGAACCTCATGTTGGAGACAGCGAGGAGGAGGAATGGGAGGAGAAACTGTGGGAGGGTGGACCAGGAGGGGGTAGGGACTGGAGTGTAAAAAAAAATCATAATAAAAAAATCTTACATTTAGCAAAATTAATTATATTTCCACAAAATTTTAGAGTCTCTTAAGTCCACATATTTCATATGCAAATAATTAGTATGTTTTTATTTGGACTAAAATGAGTTGCATGTGGGATTTCTTGGGGATTTTATCAACATTGAAGATAGAATTCTACATACTCTAATGTTCTCAAACTGACTAAATTACATGGATTTATGTTTGCTGTTTCTTCTTTATACCATTTGATTACATGCACCTAAGCAAGTTACAATATATTGCAACCACATTACTTCATCCATAACTATAAGAGCTTCACAATTTACTTATAATAATGGGTTCTGTAGTCTCATTAAATGTTACCCATGAACTTATATTGAAATGATAAACACATATACTTTAAAGTGAGAAAATGGAATTTCTTATTTTAAAAAAGTAAAGACAGAGACTGGGAAGTCAGCTTGGTTAATAAAAATGTACACACATAAGCATGAGGTGCTCATATAAATACAGTTTAGTGTGGTGGCACATGGTTGAAGTCCCAGCACTGGGAGTCAAAAACAGGCAGATTCTTGCCTTTTTCAGGTTAGCAAGCCTATCTTCCTTAGTGAGCTTTATGCTGAAATAAACTTTGGGTTAAAAATGCAATGTGCAATTCAATTATGTCTTAATCACAACTAAAACAAATTTTAAAATAGTCACTTCATCATTGATCACACAGTAGGAAAGCACTTGATGGCTGAACAAGCATGAGTATGATTTTACTGCCAGGGTCCATGTGAAAAACCAGATGTGATCAATTGCACTTGTAATTCATGATTTCATGAGATAGGAGGACCTGTGTGGATCATTTCCAGCTGGCCTAACCTTTCTTGGCAAGTCTCAAGCCAATGAGAGGTCCTATTTTTAAAAATGAATTGGAAGGTGCCTGAGAAATAACATGGAAAGTTGATCTTTGATCACTACAAGCATGTACACACATGTTTATCATTACACACAAAACACACAAAATGAAATACTTTGTTTTACAATTCTTTTCTGTTTATCTATCTATCTATCTATCTATCTATCTATCTATCTATTTAAAAAAAGCTTAAAATAATGTGTCTTAAAACTAAAAATGCATAATACATACACTTATAGACATTGAGTCTAATTAACTTAAGTTTTAGCAAGCTCTGCTATATTTAAATGGAAAATATAAATACCATTGGAAGTTGTTCAACAAATCATCATGCAAGAAGGATTTACATTTTAGGAATGCAGTCATTAATTATAGGTTCATCAAGAATAGAAAGTAGATATCTATGACAATGTCAAGCACTATCATCATATAATTCATATTTTTCACTTTTTGAAAAAATAACACATTTAATTCAATCTGCTCAACTGACCTTTACTTAAGCACAGTAAAATCAAAGTAACTATAACTATATTTATACTATTTTTTTTTGAGGAAGTGCACAGTGGCATTCAAAAGAGGTTGTAGGTTATTTTGCCATTTTATCAAAATAATTTATTAAATAGAAGTCATATATGTAGGATTCCATTTGTCACCAATTCAATACATTTTTTCCTGAAAAAGGAAGGTTAATTCTTTCTAGTCAAATATTGTGAGAAATATAGAAAAGTACAGAGTTTTTATACATAATTCATACAATTACTAATAATAACCAGAAATGAAATGTCTGTCATGCTTGATGATCAACTCTCAGAAGTACTTGTATCACCAAAAGTGAAATCAAGTCACACATCCCTGAATCCAGCTCAGGGGAAGCTGATTCCATACATCTAAGCTTTGCAACGACTTGGTTTCTCTTTTATTTTTTACCTTAAAATAACATATTTTCCTTCAGTTTTTTTAAATGTATACCAATTTGGCTCAAGTTATGAGAGTATGAAAGAGTACTTTAAATGTAATCAAATTTTGAGTATTGGGATGAAATTTTTCAGACATTCTATGTGTTTAGGACATTGAAATTACAGTATTATATCATCAAGTTTTCAGGATATGGTTCTTAAAGATACCTCCCATTACAACTATGATGATCCACCATTGTTGTTCATTTTTTTTTTATTTTCAGAGTAATTCTATTTCAGTAGTTATTAAAGTATTGCTAAACTTATGTGCAAAGGCTACTTCTTCAATCACTTTTTGTTCATTCTAGAGGGCGCAGTTAATTAATTCAAAATGCATACTGGCTCTGATATAATTCACCTTGAAGAAGACAGGCAATAAGCTGAACCTCACATAATTCTTTCTGGTGAAATGCATAATTTTAGATAGCACAGACAGAATGCAGCACATATTTTTATTGCAGGACAAGTAGAAAGCCTCACTTTGTACAGACGGCATTCTTAAAGAACAAGATGAGTATTAAAGTTTCTTTGTTGACACCTATCCCAGGCAGTCACTATGATGTCTCAGAAGTGCCTTAAACTTTACCAAGATTTTCATATGTACTATTATCACATAACAGAGATGAGTGGATTTCATCATTAACAACAAAGGGAGAGAAAGACCTTATATTTTCAAAAATAAGAAGCAGAAAGAAAAGATACTAGACATAAGAGCAGTAGGCAATCATTTTTTAAAAGGAAGAATCTTTTCTGAAAAATCAATCTAAGCCATTACAGGTAGGGGGTCCCTATGACTGTCTTGACTGAACATGGCTTCCTGCTGTTTCTGTTAAGAAAAGGGACACTGTGATTTCCAGTGTAATTCTAGACCTTGTGATATGAAGGTGTTACCTACTTCTCCAGGATGCTAAAAGGTCTCACACCTGAATGGATTGCAATTTCATCTCTCATGTGGAGTGGGATTATTATACATGTTCTTGTCAAGTTAAGATGATATAAATTTCCATCTCGTAAGCATAAAACACCACAAGATGCATATTGAATGGCTAAATAAATTAAGAAATCTCAAAAAGAAAACTAAAGTATGTTTCCATATACTGTCTATAAATAGACAATATAAGGACATGCTATAGTAGAAGATACTAAGAGAAGAGCCCAGAAAAAAAATGGGAAATTGTTGCTCAAGGAATAGTTAATTTGTGCTTAAGTTGATTAAAATGTTCAAAAAAATATGTAGCAAGTACAATGTAGCACAAAACTTGCATTACATTGTGATACAATTAATTGTATTAAATTTATAAGTACAATTGTTTACAATGCAAATTAAATTACATATATATGTAAATAAAGTTATTCAAGGGAATATAGTGTGGCTTCTTAAGTTGTTTCTTCAGTTGTTGGGAGTTGAATATTTGCTATGGCCATAGAGAGAGAGAGAGAGAGAGAGAGAGAGAGAGAGAGAGAGAGAGAGAGAGATTTAATGTATCCTACACAGTGACACTACTCAAAGTCTGCATTCCCAAGTTTTGACAAAGTCTAGCCAGTTTCTGTTCTTTGACTCTATGACAAGGTAGGACTTCTGGATATCCTTTCCTAATTCATTTCCTTTTGTGTAGAGTTGTAGAACAAAGGGATAATTTTTTCACTGCATCCAATTACACCATGATTATTTATTTGATACAATTCATAGTAGAAATATTTGTTCTGAAGTTTCAAACTTAGAGCTATGCAATGCAATATAAAAATATAATAACATTCTGTTACATTAGCAAAATCTTGATTAGTATGTCATACAAAAATGCTATTAAACTTTTTTCCTAATGTTATAATAGAAACCCTGACTCTTTTCTTTTTTTCTTTTTATTTAGTCTTCCCACCTACAATACTGCCTGACTGCAGCCTTGCCTGTCCTGCAGTCCTCTGAGAGTCCCTGTTCCACCTCTCCTCTCCTCCTCTGTTTCCCTTCAGAAAAGAACAGGTCTCCCAGGGATACCAACCAAACATGACATAGGCATGACAACATGAAATAAAACTAGGCTCAAACCTTCATTCAAAGGTTGGATGAGACAATAGGAGGAAAAAATGGTCCCCAAAGCAATAAAAACAGAAATACCAGCACTGCCGTTGTTAGGAATCCCACAAAACACCCAAGCAAAACAACTACAGCATGTAGCAAAGGGCCCACTGCAGACCCATGTAGCTAAAACAAGGTCTAAGCCATAAGAGGAAGTCCTTTCTTGGGTGGCCAGGAACCAGAAGGTGGGTGGCCCAGAGACCTACAGTAGAAATCTTGATTATTAGTTACAACTCTGACTAGAAACAGAAACTACGTGTGATATTTACTTTTCTATGTATTAAAAAAATCTCATATTTTCTATATATATAAAATTCAGATGGAGGCAATAATTCAGACAGAGTCAAATAAATTGGTAGATATTAGGAGATAATTTATATGTACTAGTTGTTTAATTAAAGGTGTCATATAAGCCAACTTAGTGCAGAACTCTCTATTGTAACCAAGGGTGATCTTGAACTTATCATCTTGCCACTACCTCTCAAATGCAGAGATTAAAGTTATACTTCTCTAGGACCATTTTTCTTGGTTCCAGGGATTGAATTGAAGGCTTCAGTCATAAGCAGATACTCTACCAACTGAGCAACATCTGCTGCTACAGTTGTCTACATTTTAAGAGATAAAAGTGAAAATATATTTTTCTTGTATAAGCTTTTAAGCATAATTATTTGTAGTCAGAGGTGTATTAGCTAATTAAATGTTATAAAGCCATGTTCACCAAACCATGATGAAATTACAAGTAGTTATACCCACCCCAAAATATAATTCAAATTCTTACTCTTAGTCTCAGGCAAATTCAGGTACTTACCTGTTTTGATGAGTTTACCTCTGAAAAAATGGTCAGTCTTTGTGTCTGCTTTTTTAAAATTCTATGTAAATATAAAATTTCTAAGTCTTAGATGAAATATTGATAATCTCTCTTCATTCACTGTTAGAGGATAGAATATTGAAAACCTAGCACATGGATGTGACACATTTTCTTTGTCTATTTTTAGCTCACAGGATTATTTTCTTCTTTGATACATTTGTCTTTTGTTTTTTGTGTTCATGAGTTATAGTGTGCTGAAAATTAATTTTGATGCCTTTGTGTGTTTATATATTTATATTTTATTGTTAGAAATATAGGATTGGAATATAATCTATATATTTTTAAAAATAACTCAGCAAAAACAATTTTCAAAATGACTAAATATTTAGCATGTGTTTTGGCTTCTTCTATTAAAAATATACTGTATTTTCATACAATATATCCTGAATACTAAGGATATTTGAGGGTTCCTAGGCAAACCTAATACAGTATAAACATCTTGAAATATATACATATATAGTGAATCTAAATTCAACCATCAAATAATGGTGAGACAACCCCCTGAACTCTGAGGGAAGGTGTATGATAGAGACATCTCATTTGAGGCTATGTTCCAGTCTCACTCTCAGTGTACTGTCTTGCTTTGTGACTGTACTTATATACATGAGCTGCAGGAAAAAGCTTTTCTGATGATGGTGAAAAGGACTAATCTATAAGTATAATAGTATGTTATTAGGAGTCATTTTATTGTTACTAATTTTTAAACCAGTAGTATTGGGTTTTACTCTAGATCTCTAGACTATCTAGTCTCTGATTCTTGATTACCCAAGCGGTATCAGGTATTTATAATAGTAATTTTGTAGACTTTAAGTTCTCAACAAATCTCTACATTTCAATTGGCTGGATTGTAGTTAAAAATACTGCAACAATTCTACATTTTAATGTATAGTTATCTCAATGCCTTCCTCAATGTGAAGAGAGAAGTTAATAATAGCTTTGTTGAGATATATTTCGCAGATTCATTTTAATGAATAAACAAAGTTTAGCAACTAGCATATTTTGCTAGCATTTAATGTATTCTGAACTACTGAAACCAAACTATAATATACAACCTAACATTTGTGTAATGCAAGGGAATAATTATTTGCTCTGAGTCCAGCCAACTATTTGGAGGATGTGGGCTTCTATACCAACTTCAGAGTGAGGAAGTAGTTAAAGATTTGTGGGTCATCACTCTCCTTATAAAGAACCACAGTCTACCATTTTGATAAGTATTCCTTCAATTAATACAGTTTCATCAGTTCCCACTCAGGGTAAGGAAAGAGTAATAGGTCCAGAGTCTACCCTTCCCTCTAGGATGATTTTTAAGAATAACTGCAGGAATACTTGTCTATAGTATCATATGGGAACAAGTCAGCTCCTAGGTGTCAATATTAAAACCAATGTGTTAAAAATAATAAATTAGTGTTGACTGCTGACTAAATTCTCATTCAACTCACCATCATTTTGCTTGGGAGGTGGAGGACTCTTGCCTACTCATTTGGAGGATGTTTTAAGTAGCATAATATTGGACTTAAAAGTTGTCTGTTTTTCAATTCTGGCAAAAATACATACCAGGAAGCATTACCCACTTAACTAGTGCTTCCACTGGGTCATGTACCTATCCTTTAATTTGGTCAGTAACTATTGGTTTGTCATCACTTTTCTCCTTTGACAAAGCACAATATAAATGCAGACAAAATATTTTCTGTGGGAAAATCTCTTAAGAAATCCCTGCTCACTATACTGTGAATGGCTTTTCTGTAATAATGTTAGTGCAAAATTAGCTTTAGAAATATGTAACCCCATTCCAACTTCCAAGATAGAGTTGTCAATAATGTTCACACTACACACACACACAAACACACACACAAACACACACACACACACACACTGGGGCGTGCATGTGAATGCGCACACAGATATTCTGATCCTATTAATTAATTTCCATTAGATCAAATTGAGGAAGTTCTGAATGTTTTCCATCCAGTAAGCCATTTTAGGCTGAGGATAAATTACTTATAACAAGGAAGTATATCAAATTACATTTACAAGCAAGATATTTTTAATTAGATATGAAATGTCCAAGGAATAACTTTTTGTCAGAATGCTGGTAATCTATTTCATAGTGAATTCTAAAAATAATATACAACTTTAAGCAATATACAAGGAATTTTTTTTATAATGAGTCCATTTTACCTGTCTCATTTGTCCATGAACTACAGAGTTCTTTCTAAACAAGTTATTCATAGTCACCTTGATTGCCTGTCAATGCATAGTCATTACCTGAGAGTTTCCAATGAGCTATAGTTTGTAGATAACAAGTATCTTCATTAACTTGTGGCTTTTTGAATATTGCTTGTCAAAATCAGGTAAAATATGTTTTAGAACATACTGTATTTCATGTAGTCAAAAGAGACCTTATCAATTTGTGTTCATTTTAAACTGGGATGGAACAAGTACCTTCAAGCAATCAAAAATCTATAAAAACTTTATATTGAAAATTCATACTTTATGTCCAAGTTGTTTTATTACTATGCTTAAGAGTATTTGAATTAATTTGTAAAGTTTAACTAGAAACAAAAAAGCTGCACAGTTACTCCATATTTATTTTCTGAAAATTGAAAAAGACAACAGAAATGCTAACCATTTTTATGTTCTTCATCTTGCTCTAGAAATATATATATTATAAATATATATAAATTACATATACACACATAAAATATAATACATTATTATAAACATAGATATAGATAGACAGATAAGTAGATAGATAATAACTTTTTTTGAGACTCTTGATATTTGAGTTAGTGTTTCTTTGATGTGTAGAAATCTAGAAATGTTTCTGAAGCACTATGACAGAGCCATAGTCGTTTTTGCCATTCAGTTATGTTTCTAATACCTCAGATTATTTTTCATCTAAAATCTAAATTTGATTCTATCATCAGGCCAGGTTTGAAATTCAGGCCATTCCATACCAAAAATACACTCATTTAGAAAACCATGAAGCCTGTTAACATCTTGAAAGTATTTGTTCCTATCACAGAGATGAAGGAGGTAAATTCAGTAGCTAGTCATTTTACTTCAGCCAGAGCAGGTTATAAATTGACTACATCTCAGTATTGTGCAGCTACAGTTTTATAATGTTCTTAGGAGACTAAAGATCATTGTCAAGTCCACAGCAAATGCTGGCTGAATTTGGAAACTTCTATTTTGGTCCTGCTACACCTGGCTTCTCACTTGTTCTCAGAGATGACCTCACCTAATTCTAGACTCCCTGGCAGTCCTAGGATGAGGTGTTACCCACGGCTTGCCTATTCATTAGGAAAACAGTTACTATCCCAGTCAGAGTAGAGAGTGTGCAAAGTGCACAGCTTCACTCTTCCTTTTCCTTAGTGTAGTCCTTCATTCCTGTGCCATCACATCAGTATTTTCTTTTTCCACTATTTGTTTCATAATTATACTTTCCAACTTTTATTAACTAAGGCTGATTTTCCATGTAAGCTTTTAAATTACAATTAAATTTCTTTACCAGAGCTTTTTGCTTAAGGATTTATCATTTCCTAATAATGCTGTCAGCTGGAGACCAATCTTTTTACACAGAAGCTTTGAGAAACACTAATATTCAAAATCACACCAGATCTTATTGCCCAAAATAGTATAAAACTATAGATTATGATGCCTTTGTCTCTTCGATAGGAACTCTTTAAATATTTTTATATAACACCGGAAAGAGTTCATCCATAGTGATGGTAAGGCATGAAGTAAGGCTATGAAAGAGAACAAGGCACTGAACAGGTCAGTCACATCTTGATGACGTCAGATACAGCTCCACTGCGTTGCCATGTCCCTATAGTTATATAATATATTCACACATTAAGGTGTTCCAAAACAGTTTACTTCTCCCCATGCACTTTTCTGAGCTAAGAGTCTTGATTTTTTTATCAGTTAAAAATATCTAGTTACAGCTTAATAAATAAATAAAGTAACATAAAATAAAACACAAAATAATAAAACACATAATAAAGTAACACGTAATCACATAATAAAAGTATCCACGTAAATAAAAGTAACATATTATGACCTCCTGGACCCTGCATTTTAGAGTTCATTATATAGCAAATTTACTGTGATGTATGTTAACAAAAACATCCTTTCAGTACTTAAGAGAATATTTTTCAGAGCCAAACTAATATTATCAGGAATGTACTATAAATGTCATCACATCACATGTACAGTAGTGTTTAAGAATTTCATTAGCCAATCTCCTTAAGTTACATATATATATTCAAGTTCCTCAAAGCTTTATCAATAGAATTATGCTTTATCAAGATAACATAAATGTATATTCTCAAGATCATTTACTCTTTCTTGTTTCAGGCATAGTTTCATTCTTACTAAGTAATCGCTGAACAAGAAATATTGTTTTGGACAAGTTAAAAATACAATTCTTTGTATTTTTCTCTCGAGGCTTTTCTAAGATGGAATGAGAGAGAGGCGGGGGAGAAAGAGAGAGAGAGAGAGACTAAACTCCACAGATTCTAAGAAAAAAGAGTTTCAAGAGTTAAGGTTATTTTTTAGGGAAAGAACAAGTGGACATATAAATGGAAGCCCCCTAAGTAAGATTAAGCCAATTAGCATGTCTATGTTTGGCAGTTGGCATATCTAAGTTGGGCTTCTGTCCAGCAGACGTAAGGGAGCCAGATGCTAATTTCCTTAATGATTTTAAAGATTTTTTGTCTGCCATATATACTAGAATGTTATCCCTCAGTTGTGAACCCAACTTAAAGATTTTATTTGAAGGAACAAAGTAAGTTTGGTATTATACCCATGTTTTCTAAAGTAAATATAAAAGCATAAGTCAAGGGTTTAGTTAAATGAAGAAGCCAGTATGAAATATAGTGAAGAAAATACAATACTGAGATCAACTGACAACTCTTAATAATTTAATATAACACAAGTAATCAATGAACATAATACTGGTTAATGGTATTGTGAAATTCATTTTACCTACTTTTCATGTCTGCCATTATTCTAAGCTTTGCTGTGTTTGACTGTCATATATTAAACTAAATCCATGCATGATTTCAGTAGATATTAAAGTAACAGTCAGGCCTGTAGGGCGCTAATCTACTTATGCTTTTAAAAAATTCTAAACAAGCTATTAAATTGTTTTCTTACTTTGTCTATCTACTGAACTTAATTATAATTGCCTTTTTTGAAATATGTATTAATAATTTATTTTTCTTTGGTAGTGTTGTTTTACAAACCACTGTTTTCAAATATGCAGTGCCATAAATTGTTATGATCAGTTAGAAAATCAATTTTGTGTAAGGACATAACTGGACACAATGACAATTTACAAATACACTATCTAAATGCTCATCTCTTAAATTTATTTGATAATTGTGAATTATTCTTTCCCATTGAAACACAGTCCATTGTTCTCCCTAATAGAAAAAGACTCTACAATAGCCATATATTATTTTATCTTGAATGAATCATTTGCTGAATATATGGTAGGCAAAGTAAAAATAATAAAGAATGAGTCTGGGATAGCAAGAAGCAGATGAGTAGCAAACCTTATGTGATCAGGAGCCTACTTGCATCTAGCAAAAACCCACTAGAAATATCCTATTGACCCAGTCATCTGCAATGGAGGCTTCTCTCCTGAGCTTCTCGTTTTCCTTACTCATTGTTAGTATGTCTGTATGATGGGACAAACAAGAGTAACTTCTCTTGGAAATAGCTTACCCTTTAGTTCTCTTTTCAATATTCTTAGAAGTTTATATATTTCGCATTAATGAGACAGGCATCCGGACTGACAAAGTGTAGGGGGATGGACTCCTGACGTAAAGAGGCATCCATCTGAAGTCAAGCACAGAGATGGTGGTGGTTTGAATATTCTTGGCCTGTGATGTGGTACTACTAGGAGGTGTGGCCTTGTTAGAGTAGGTGTGGAGGAAATATGTCACTGTGGGTGTTGGCTTTGAGACCTTCCTAACTGCCTAGAAACCAATCTTCTAGTGGCCTTTATTTCAAGATACAAACCTCTCAGCTCCTCCCACGCCATGCTGTCTGGATGCTACCATGCTCCCACCTTGAGGATACTGGACTGAACCTCTGAACCTATGAGCCCTCCCCAATCAAATGTTGTCATTATAAGAGCTGCTCTACTCCTGGTGTGTTTTCACAGCAATGAAACCCTAAGTAAGACAGAGATGGATAATCTTGTGGGGAGCCGCAGCTGCCACCCTATATATATATATATATATATATATATATATATATATATATATATATATATATTGAACACCTGGTCTCCGGCCAGAGCAGAGAGCACTGACAATCAAGTCCTTAGTTGGAGAAGCTGAGTGCCTCTAGTTTGTGATGCAAGCTGGCATGATTTTCCCGCAGCCTATTATACTTTGCCACATAGCTGATGCTGATTGGGATCAGGGAAAGTATTTAACCCACAAGGGCTGGGGGCTGGAGAGAGAGTAAGTATGTGGAGATAGGAGTAAGTATGTAGAATTAGGGCTGGTGATGGGATAGAAGAGTAAGTATGGGATATAGAAGAGTAAGTATGATAGATAGGAGTAAGTATGTAAGGATAGAAGTAAGATGTAGGAATAGAACTAAGAATAGGAATAGGAGTAAGAAGAAATAAGTAAGATGTAAGAAGCAAGATGTAACTAATAAAATGTAAGTAGAAATAAGTAAGATGTAACAAGCAAGATTACAAGGATCCTAATAAAACTGCATGGGGAAGAGCTCGTTGTTTGCCTCCTTACTTCCACTGGATGGGTAAGGTGGCCAACATAATCTCACTTCCAGAACTTGTTCCTATATCAAATAACACATGACAATTTACAAAACTAATGTACATTACAATCACCTGAGTTGGAACCTGGATATTTTTGAGTTTACAGTATGGGCAGACAGTCCAGGCTACTATATAGGATGCTTCAGCCATAACCAGAATTAAATCACATCTATAACAATTTCCTTACCACCATTGCTATATTCATGAATATGTCAGAAATTATTTTAAATGTAATCTTGATATTTTTATACTATTGTGTATGATCCAGTGATCCTAAATTTAGATTTATATCTCCACATAAACCTTGTATTTTATTTCAAAACCTATCAGTCTAGACTGTAGTACTTTACATGACAAGAGTATAATAATAGCTTCTGAGGTCCCACAATCCTTTGGAACAGAAAGGTACATTTATATAACTTTAACGCAGGTGGATCTATAAGATTAAATTTAGTGTTTCTGCATAAGTGTTACAGGATATCATTGAAAACAACTGTAGTAAAAATGAAGAAATAACTTTTATCTAGTATGAGCCACAAAGAATCAATTATGGTAATATTTGAAAGTTTTAGTGAATCTGAAGATTAGTCACTCTTAACATAGACATTTAAACTTTCCACGGATGGACTAAAAGTTAAATTGTGACCTTAGATTTTATATTTATGTTTAGATTTTATAATTATGAAAATTTTTCAGCACAAAAGAGTTTTTTTTTAATATATTAGCAGTAGTAGATGTGCGCCGATTTTTTTTCCCTTTGCCCATACAGATTAACTGTTGTTGCAGTCAACATCTGTCAAAAATAGTTCTGTGCTGGGAACTCAGCTTCTAACTGGATACAATTCTGTTTAACCTAAGGAAGTAGTTAGTTCCTAAGCACTAGAATCTGAGATTGTAGAATCTCAAAGTTGTATCTGTGTTGCCAGATTATTATTATTGTAGATTTTACTTATTATTTTATAGAGGTGGGCTTTTTTCCAGAATTAATACGTTCTGTAAGCTTCTTTGCTCTTTAATTCAGAGCTTTTTTTATTCTGGGATACACTATGAATTAAAATATCACTTTGGCATTATATAAAATGTTATATAAATGAGTCTTGTCACAACCCAAGTTTCTATTCTGAACTCAGACTTGATCGTCCGACAGAAATAGAAGGGTGACTCATCAGCAGTGGTTCTCTAGAAGGGCTGGGAGCTTGTTTAAAAGTTAATAAAATTCCTCTCTTCATTCTCATTAGTCTTGGCTGACAGTCTCAATCACAATTCCACACAGACTGAAATAGAATCATGGAAATCTCAAATGCTTGAGGTAACATCGACCAGTGCAGAGAGCCAAGCAATTAGCTTGCAGCAACTGGTGAGCACCTACAATGGAGAAGGTGCTGCAACTTAGACAGTGATGAGTGAAGATTCTTCCTCCCTTGACAGAGGAGAAAGACTTGGCAATCTTCAGAATGAGAAAAAATAACCTGGCCCACTGATGTCTAACAGATTTAACAACTGCTATCACCTATGGTATTTTTTTTTTTTTATTTGTATCTAACAATGTGCATTTTTCCCTTCTATTCTAGTAAGGAAAATGTTGATGAGCTTACATTGTCCCAAGTTCATTCATCTCTTCACTGTCGATTACTTTATATCTTCCACAAACACTGAAGATAAATGTAAGAATAAAATCAGCATGACTTGATGGTTTGCATATCATGGAGAGTTTTCTACTTTTTAATTTTTTTTCTCTTTCCTTTTTGTTTTGGCTTTTTTGGTTTTTCGAGACAGGGTTTCTCTGTATAGCCTTGGCTGTCCTGGAACTTACTCTGTAGACCAGGCTGGCCTCAAACTCAGAAATCCACCTACCTCTGCCTCCCAAGTGCTGGAATTAAAGGTGTGTGCCACCACTGCCCGGCTACTTTTTAATTTTTTAAAAACAAACTATCAAAAGACATATCTAAGTTTCTTACATGAACATGGTAGCACATGTCTTCAGTATCAACACTTGCTTGGATGAAGAACGATGATCACAAGTTTCATTCAAGGAGGAATGGCCTAGATCCTCAGGCATAATGATAATAATAGTAATCATTCAATCATAGCCATATATATATGTACATATATATATATATATACATATATATATATACAAACATATGTGTGTGTGTCTGTGTGTGTGTGTGTGTAATATACATATCTATCCCACACATATTTTCCCAAATATACTCTTCAACCTTCCCAGGTTCCTTGTACTCATGTCAAATCCCTGCAATTCAGTATTAGTCATCAGAACAATTGTCACAAGTATTTCCGAATGGCAGAGGCCCTAAAAATCTCTCAGGCTAAAGTTTTCTTTTTTCTTTCAGACAATAGTCCAAATCTAAGAAGGTAAACCACATTCAAATAGTGAAGTAATTAGATAATTAACAGCAAAGGCTAGAAAACACAGGAAGAAAAATAATGTCTTAATTAATTACTTGTTTGGTATTTACATGCATTTTTAAAATGTACTTATTCTGCTGTCATATATTATATCCTGGCTGCCTTTTCACCACCACCCCCTCCACTCTTCCTGGTCTCTTCCCCAAATCCACTCCTCCTCTATTCTCTCTCAGAAAAGAGCAGGCCTCTCATGGATGTCAACCAAACATCACATAACAGTAAGTCTGGAAACATACCCACATCAAGGCTGGATAATGCAAACTAGTAGTAGGAAAAGTATCCCAAGAGAAAGCAAAATAGTCAGAGACAACCCCCACTCCCACTGCTAGGAGTCCTCCCACCAAGCTACACAATGATATCATATATGCAGAGGACAAAACTCAGACCCATACAGGCTCCTTGATTGTCACTTCATGGTCTGTGAGCCCCCATGAGCCCAGCTTAGTTGATTCTGTGGCCATGTTCTTTTGGTGTCCTTCAACCTTTTCTTCCCCTCCCTGTGGGGTTCTCTGATTTGCCTGTTGGTCACTGTATCTGCTCCCATCACTTCTTGGGTGAATCCTCTCTGATATAGATTATGCTAGTCTGGTCTGTGAAAATAGCAGGATATCATTAGGTGCTTTTAATGAACCATTTAATTTTGTCTCTCAGAAGATACTGGAATTGTATCTCCACTCCTATATAAATATGTGCTGATATATTATATACAGTAATTCAATATATGTCATTAATTAGTCATGATGCATATTCCAACAGGTGGGAATACATGCTTTAATTTGTCTGTCTTACACTTTAGTGTTTTACTGACTCCAAGATTTCAATTCAACACTCTTATCAACACAATTGTTCTTTGAAAATCCAAATAATGACCAGGAATGATGGCACACACATTTAAACTGCATTAAGAAGCAGAGGCATGAGTATCTGTACTAATTTGAGGCCAGTCTGGTCTATATAATGAGTTCCCTGCCACCCAAGGCTACATAGTGTGACCATGTCTTTAAAAAGGAAAGGGATAATGTCCAGGTAATGAAAAGTTGTGGTTAGGCACATTGAGATACTGTCAAGTGAGTAGAGATTGAAGAAAAGGCCACCCAAAGACTGCCCTACCTGAGGATCCATCCCATACATAGTCACCAAACCCAGACACTATTATGGATGCCAAGAAGTGCATGCTGACAGGAGCCTGATATAGCTGTCTCCTGAGAGACTTTCCAGAGCCTGACAAATACAGAGTGGATGCTTGCAGGCAACCATTGGACTGAGCACGGGGTCCCCAATAGAAAGAAGTTAGAGAAAGGATTGAAAGACTGAAGGTGTTTGCAAACTCATAAGAAGAACAATAATATCAAGCAACCAGACGCCCCAGAACTACCAGGACTAAACCACCAACCAAGGAGCACACATAGAGGGATTCATGGCTCCAGCTACATCTATAGCAGAGGATGGCTTTGGTGGGCATCAATGGGAGGAGGGGTCCTTGGTCCTGTAAAGGCTTGATGTTCCAGTGTAGGTAAATTTGAGGGCAGGGAGAATGGATGGGGGAACACCCTCATAGAAGCAGAGGAAGGGGATAGAATGGGGACTTCTGGGGGGGCCGGGAAATGGGATAATAGTTGAAATGTAAATAAAAAAGTCCAATAAAAAATAAAACAAAAAAGCAAGTATAAAAAAGGATAATATGTTATTATTATCCAACAAAATTTATTCAACACACAATATACTTTGGAGTAATAATAAACATTTTGTAAATACTTTCTGATTTAGTTCCCACACTCATAAATTTAATATTAATAAAACTGTTATCTCTGAAATGTAGAAATTAGCATTTAAGAACATCAGTAATTTTCTTAAAACCACATGTAGCTTTTTAAGTCATAGAAACACATAATCTTTTTAATAGAAACCAAAGAGCTTCTTATATTTCTATAAAGAGATTTGATCCTGTTAACTCTATATGTATAGCAGTGAGAACTGTATTACTAAAACTAATTTTTCTAATGAAATTTTATCATGTTGGAGAATATACAGGGTTATATCATTAAAATCAGTACAATGGCAAAGAACAAATTCTTAAAATATTGCAATAAATTGTCTTAGACACAATCCAGTGTGGTCAAGAAATTAGGCTAGCATATATCACACATTCTTACATACTAAATTTGCAAATATTCTGGCAGGATCTACTAAAAAATAGAAATGGCTAAGTTAATCACTTATCTTTAATGTCTGCCTTTAAAAAAGCCTTCTAGTCATATTTTACAATTTTTAATTGCAGTTTCTATGATATGACATGATATTTGACAGTTCTTATTGAGTTAAAAACTTTCTTTGATAAAATATTTATTGAATGAAAAATTTGTAAATGTCATGGAAAGAGCTCTTCAGATTTAGTGCAATTTAGCTCAGGGCTTGAAAAATTACATGGTTTATTTGCTTTAAAAAAATCAGTAAATGGAGGCATATTACGTTTTAAGAAAATCCTCAACATTTTAACTAGGAAACTACTTGTTTGGTGTTTTCACTTTAAAAAGGCAATTAGAAAAAAAGTAATTTTTTCTCTGATCTCAATATGAAAATTGTGATTTAACCATTATACACTGTTCTGTCCATGTCCCTGAGACAACAGGTGGAAGAGCTGGAGGCGTGGATCAATCAGTGGTTAAGACCACTTGCTGCTCTTTCTGAAGACCCAGGCTCAGTTCTCAGCATTCATCTCATCAGATTCCAGGTCCTCTGAAATGCTAGTTCCAGGGGATATTACTGCCTCTCCTGGTCTCTGCAGGCACTGTCATGAAAATAGTACAAATAAACACATGTGTGAGTAAAATGATATTTTGTTTACTCAACATTGAAGACCAGCTACACCCAGTGAAAAACAGTACAAGCAATAAAATCTAATGTATTTAACATGGATGGAAGAATTGTGTTTATGTATGAACGTATATAGTAATTTAAATTATTTAAGGTTTTTTTGTATGTGTGCATTGTGTGAGTGTGTGATTGTGCGTATGTGTGTGTGCACGTGTGCTTGTGAATACTTGTTTGCCAGAGTACATGTGAAGGTCAATGGACAGCTTTAGAATCCCCATCTATCCTGATGGTAGGATCAGGAGATTGTATTAAGTATGTAATTTTATATAAGAACTGACTGTTTCTCATGAGTCATCTCACTAGCTGTTAATTAAATTCATTTTCATTGATGCATAAAAACATATGAATTTATACATTTGCGGTATACAAAATGTGTATCCAATACTTGTACATATATAAGACAGTACATGAATTCCACTCATGTACACATCATGTAATGCTTAAATCAATTTAACATATCCACCTACACATATATTTACACATTTTAGGGCAAAAGAATCCAATTCATTTTTTTTTTCAATACATAGTTTATTTCCTGACACTCTGCTCTGCATCATTGGTCTAAAACATTCAACTCCTAATTATAAGGGTACTGAGATCACTTCCAATGGCCTATTTACACCACACATATTCCAGACTAATGAATCAAAAACAAAGATTCTTAAACACCTATCATCAACTGCAATGTATTTCATAGTTATAGTGCACCATTAATAGAATGTCAATATCTTATACTCAAAAGTGACTATAGATTTGTCAATGAAAATGATCACGAAGTTGAGGTATAAAAAAATTAATGAGGACAGATTAAAAAGCTTCAGTGATTACGTTTGTGGAGAGTTTGTGCACAGGGACAAACAGAATTATGTGATAGGCTGTGGAGTCCAAAAGTCCCCTACACATATATATTTGATGAATCAGTAACACAGGTATAATTTAAGTACAGTGAGACATTTTAAAATTCCACAAAACATTTTAGGGAGTAGGAGGATGAGCTTCAGTAGTGGAGTGTTTTCATAGCATGGTTTGATCCCTAGCAGTGCAGAAAAGCTAATGAAATACTTAACTAAAACAAAAAGTAAACATTGACTTCTACTCTATATCTTTAATAAAGGAGTCCCGGGCACATCATAGACCTATGTATGTAAACAGAAGTATTCTTTTGAAAAAGCAAAGGGAACTATGCATGACTTTCAGTTAGAAAGTGCTTATTTTAGTCCAAAAGGAATAAGCTAAAACAACATAAAGCCTTATTATGAGTTAGAAAGAGTAAGAAGCAAAATGTTTTGTACTAAACCACACCTTCAGTGAGGAAGCATTCATGCTAATGTGAGAAAATATGAAAACATGCGTATCTGAAGAAGAATTCATATCAAGAGTGTAGTTTCCCTGCAGAACAGTAAGGGGAATAAACTCTTGTATTCCAAATTGGAAAAAAAAAAAAGGAATGATGTATTTAATAGGTGTTTGCCCAAAGCTACCACAAAATGTTTAACATCTTCAGCTGAAGTAGAAATAAAACTTTAAAATCATATGATAATCTGACAAAAATATTTCTAGAAAGGAACGAGAGAGAGAGAGAGAGAGAGAGATCAATGATAAAGAAAGGATAGATTGCTAAATGGATGAGTTCACATGACCTAAGTATCCCAAATATTGTATTTAATTTAGACTATTTTGGAAAACTCTTGTGATTGCTTGAAGTATGAAAATCTTGGCTCCCAGATATTCCATATTTAGTCATTCGCAAATTAATATTAAAATTGTAGAAAACATAAACACAAGTATTTTTATTGGATATTTTCTTTATTTACATTTTAAATGTTAACTGCTTTCCCAGGCCCCCTCCTTGTAAACACCCCATGCTATCCCCTCTACCCTTGCTTCTATGAGGGCGTTCTCCTACCCACCCACTCCTGCCTCCCCATCCTGGCATTCTCCTACACTGGAGCATTGAGCCTTCACAGGACCAAGTGCCTCTTCTCCCATTGATGCCCAACAACACCATCCTCTGCTACATATGCAGCTGGAGCCATGGGTCCCTCCATGTGTACTCTTTGGTTGGTGGTTTAGTCCCTGGCAGCTATGGGGGTTCTGGTTGGTTGATATAGTTGTTCTTCCTATGGGGCTGCAAACTCCTTTAGCTCCATAACAACCTTATTTATAGTAGCTGCTATCTTGAATAAAATTGTGCTTGTCTTTATCAGCAGATTGGTAAATAAATTGCAAAACAACCATGCAGTGTATGATTGAGCATTAACAGTAAGCAAAGGATCATGAAATAAAAACAATGAGGTAGCATTAGAGAAAATAATCAGCTCTGAGGAATCTACGAAGTCTGGTTGAATTTAGCTAAGTTCACAAAAACTTCTCTTAGTAAACTAATGTAGGGGGATCTAGGCAACATTTTGTTTGAGGAGAATACAGAGAAAAGAAGTCTACAGTCCTTAAACCTATGGACATTTTTATAGTGTTATCTTAATAATCATTTTCTACTACTTGTGTTTTTCATTTTATCTTTTAATCTTTTCATATCTATTTTCAGATTTATTATGATTATAATAAACATGGAATTCATGTTTCCTGTGTTAGAATCTTTGCTGGTAATTTGCATTTTATGATGTTCCAAGTTCAGTTTAAAAGCACTGTTATTGTTTTGTTTTGTTTTGTTTTGTTTTCTCTCTCTGTCTCTCTCTCTCTGTGTGTGGTGTGTGTGTGTGTGTGTGTGTGTGTGTGTGTGTGTGTGTGTGTGTGTGTGTGTATGTGTGTGTGTAAATCTGTCCTCCTGCAGATGTTCCTTCACATTAAAACACATCAATTTACTTGCTCTTGGTCAGGATAAAATTTCAGCTGGGAAAGCAACATTGTTATTTGAAGGGTGTGCTGCCAATTTTCAAATGAGAACTAAGTTTCTTGCTCAGTGTATAAATAGTTTTAAATTTGGTTTTCAAGATTTACTAATATGTCAGTCTCAGAAACCTTTTCTCAAAAGGCCACTTCTACCATTAATGGGTTCCCCTTCTAGGTATCATTACTGAAGATGGGCCTTTCTGAATGGTCACAGGTAGAACATCTTTCTGCCTGGTCTCTAGCTCAAGAAACAGTGTAAGTGATATCCATTGGTTCTTTGGCTTTTCTGGTGACCTTCATAGTGTTCCTATGCAGCCTAGTGTCAATCGTTCACAGGGAATGCTGTGTACATATTGGGGCTTCACTTTTGCACAGATCTCTATCATGCTACAAACACCAAGCATAAATGAATGAACATTTAACTTAGTGAAGTTCTCTGGATCATACTGAGATTCCTGAAAATGCCATCAGGAAGAAATCCAAGGCGGCGGGAAGATATGCCCCATGTCCTCCACTTATCTCCAATAATTACATCCTACAATGTCTGTTGGATAATTCACGACGTGAGTTAATGTATTTAAAATGTTTGTGTTACTTGTCAAATTATGGGTATTAGGAAGCTTTTATTTTCCAGATGTTTTCCAAACAGTGATTTTAAGTTTGTTTTAGTAATACTTTTTTTTCTAAGCTGTTTGGATTTTTCAAATCCTGTATCCAGCTACTTTCTATTTGCTAATTCAAAATGGATTTTCTAAGTCAGGTATCTAATTATCATCAATTTATTAATTGACATAATTGATTTAATAGTTATTGAAAAAGGCCTAACTTTGATATTATGTATTTACACTATCTACTGTTAATTACAGAGTAAACTTACTGGGTATATTTTGTTTTTTAACATCTAAAAGTGATGGTATCCAAACCTAAGGTGCTAAACTTTTCAAGGTCCAAGGTAAATCACAAATAGTTACAGTAACTCCCTGTTAAATTTCAGTTATCTCTTATTCTTTCCCCTTAGGAGTAACTTTTAGTTAGCATAAAAATGATGGACTTTCTTCGATTCACCTGGCCAGCGCAGTAGAGCTGGTCCTGGACATGGGAAAGGTTGGTAAGTTGATTAGTTCCTAGGGCATGGCCCCAGCAGAGTAGACCTTGCCTCCTGTCTGCTATACTGTGGTCGGGAGAAGAGAGTGATCCTTTCCTCTGTTCTCTCATCCCTCACCACCTAGGACAGGTAGTAGAACTGGCCCCAAGGGTTCTGAGAGCAGGAGAACCATTCCAGCCCTTCACCTGCTGCAGCATTTTGGAGAAGAGGCCCTGCACCCTGCCTGAGCAACACAGAATAGCTGGTTCTGATGGTATGGGTGTAGATGATGAGCCCACCCTAAAAGAATGATAACATGAATGCTGGCTCTTCCCTTGCTGGATGTGGCATTGGAAAGACCAGACCAGGCAGAGCAGTGGAGGTCATGTGGATGCAGAAGAACTGACAGCATAACTTAGATAGTTCTCGGGCCCAAATCCAGGGCTTTGAATTGGCCCACTCCAATACCTATCCAAATGATGAATTGCTAGAATGCATGAAGAAGTCAATTCTAGGGATTCAAACCTAGGAATCTCCATGTCTCAGGGCAACAACAGGATATCTGAGAGGAGTCCTGGTGGAGTCCCACTGTTGATAGTGTAGCAGAAGCCAGAGGTCTCAAACCAGACCAACTACTAAAACGTTTATACTATGGATACACTATGATACACTACAACTTCCATAATGAGATTTTTTTGTGTGAAGGTTAGGTATGAGGGGAGATAAGTGGGATTGTGATGCATGATGTGAAATTCACAAACAACCAACAAAATGAACATAATGGCTTCATTGAAATACTTTATACATATGTATTTTGTATACTTCTCATACCTCCTCTCTTTCACCTCCATAACCTCCTCTATTTTCTCATTAGTTATTTTTTTGTTGTTGTTGCAGGATATTTGATCATACTATGAACCCTGAGATTGTATACTGGAAAAACTCATCTCTAGACGTGTGGCTTAGTTCCAGTACCTACCGTTAATCCAAGAGTGTTACAAGATATCCGATCATCCTGTGAGATCCTCTAGTGGAATAACCTGTTTCTAGTTGTGTGGCTCATGCCTTTGGCACACACATCTTCAACCAGAGAGTTTTCTATATGTTTTAAACAAGATTGAATAAAGTTAACCACAGGTCAAGATGCAGCGCATCTTGTTCACTGACAGGGAGTGAACATAGGGAAAAAAATCATAGAGTGTAAGAAGTCAGAACAGATAGACAGACTCACAGGAAGTAGAAAGGCGGGGCATTCACTTGGAAGGGCTTTTATGACAGTGAGAAGGAGAACTGGCTCCTTCCATCTGGTGCTTTCTCTGCCTCTCTTAGCTAGCAGACTTTTACATAGCATTTAGCTTCCGAGTCTTCACTTGGTAGGAGTGAATGTTTGGGATTTTGATTTATAAAACCACCCCCTTTCTCCCTTCAAACAGTCCCATTTCTGTATTCATGTCACACCCACATGTATATTTCACCACATTGAAAATCCGCAGTATGCATTTGAAAAAAGTAGACAATATTTGACTTTATTTGTTACTACATATTTCCTGAAAGGTATGAAAACACTTGTCTAAATACATGAAGAAGATATTCACCATCTTTTCTATAGAATTAATAAGTTTCTAAAACAATTTTTTTTGTGTCAAATAAATCCCCACCTCTTCTCTGTCAAAAATGGCTATAATCAACAAATCTGAACAAATGCTGGACAAAATAATGAACTTTTATTCACTGCTGGAGAAGGTGAAAATTAATTCAGTCACTATAGTTACAGTTTGGAGATTTCTCAAAAATTAAAAATAGCACCACCATATAACCCACCTATGCTACTCCTTGTCATATACTCAGAGAATTTCAAACATTGCTATAGAGGTATTACTACCTTCATTTTGTTTATTGGTGGCTTATTCACTATAGCAAATTATTGAAATCTACTTAGTTGTCCATCAATTATGAATGATATATATATGTATATATGTGTGTGTATGTGTACTACTCAGCTCTAAAATGTACCTAAAATTATATAAAAATTGATGGTTTTAAAATATATAATATTAATTGAAATCACAGAATTTCAGAAAGAAAAAAATGTTCACTTTTATATGTGCAATCTAGCTGAATATGTATATACATAATATATACATACATAAAAATGTACATGTAGTTCAGTATAACATCCATTAAAAGAAAGAGAAAATTCTAAATATAAGGGTATACAGGTGGATGGAATGCAGGTATGTACATAAGTTATGAAATAATATATAAAGTCAATTGTGTTTCTAGTTCTAATTCTGTGAAGGATTCTTTTGGGGTTTTGGTGTTGAATAAGTGTTTCAGATATATTTGATATTGGAAGTATAACATTTATTATGACACTCCACAGCTCTACAGCTTCCTTTATGAATGTCTATTTAAATTGGTAGAGGTTCATAGCATTGTAGAGACTTAAGGCCTGTCTAATTTTGATGTGTGATTTTTTACTTATTTGCAAGTTTTTTTTATAAGTAAAATGTGAACTTTATGTCACTAGATATTCATACCAACTCCTAATGTGTCTTAACAAAGAAAAATGATGATCCATAATTAAACACACACACACACACATAAACACACACAGGCACATAATTGAAAAGGTAAAAGGATGAATTACCATAGGTGATAAATGATAGCTATGAAAGTTGCTCAGGATTGTGAGTTTTGGTTTTTTCCCTGACATTATCTATTTATAGCAGGACTTCTTTGTATCCACCAGCAGTTATATAATGACACAGAGTCTTATAAATATTTATTAAAGCTTAGGCATAATAGCTGGACATATTCTCAACTAGTTCATCTAAGTTATCCTGACTATTCTAGCCCAAGTCCTTCCTTGTGGCTCGTGCTTTACCTCTCTCACATCCACAGTAAATCTGTTCCTCTCCATGTCATGCTGGCACATCCCCTGCTTCTCCTTTTCTCCCAGAGACCTTCTCTCTGCATTTGATGTTCTGCTCTCTCTCCCTGCCTCATCTATTGGCCATTAGCTCATTATTAAGCCAATCAGCTAGTGAGGAAAACCAATGTTTACAAAATATGAGGTCAATGATGTGCTATAGTTATACCAGTACCAAGATCTGACTAGTTAGTCCTCAGTTCTCTGTTAGTTTAGCAATCAACAACTAAACATTCAGACAACATTCACACACAAAAGTTCACACCCAAACATCTATTAATAGTAAAATGAATCAAGGAATTGAAACAAATGATACCGAGTTAAACATCTACTATGATCATACAGGTAAGACATATACCCTAAAGATGTAAATAACAAAATCTTGCATGGAATATGATAAGGTTTGGTCTGTTGCTATTTATTGTAATGCTAAATGCTGGCACTGGTTGGTCCCAGGGACAAGGAGATTTGAATGTAGACCTAAGCGATGCTATGCAACCTTGTCCCCAAGTCATGACCTCTTAAGTTGTGACTAAAGATATGTATAGCATATAGCCGGGAGATGAGAGATAGGTGTTGTTTTAGTTCCTGGGTTTGGGGTCTGAGGCAGGAGACCAGGAAGAGAAAATAGAAAGAGAAGATGCCATGGGGTAGATAAGTCATGAAAACATGGCCAAACAATGACTTCACCAATGACTTCATGGCCAAACAATGACTTCACCAAACAATGACTTCATGGCCACGTTTTCAGGACTTATCTACCCCATGACATCTTCTTCTCTCTCTACCTTCTTCTTCTCCTGGTCTCCTGCCTCAGACCCCAAACTGGGAAACCAAAACAACACCCATCTCTCTTCTCCCCAGCCATATTCTCATGCAAATGGATGGAACTAGAAAATATCCTGAGTGAGGTAACTCAGACGCAAAAAAACACACATGGTATGTACTCACTAATAAGTGGCTATTAGCCCAAAATCTCACAATGCCCATGATACAACTCACGAGGTATATGGAGCATAGAAGGAAGGAAGACCAGGGTGTGGATGCTTCTGTCCTATATTGAGCATGGAACAGGATGATTGTGGGAGGTGGTGGTAGACAGAGGTTGGGGGAGGAATAAGGGTGGCAGTATCAGGCACTGGAGGAGATGTGAGAGAGGTATAAGAGATCAAACAAAAATAGGTAGCAGAGGGGTTGAGGAGCTGGGGATAGCTACTGGAAGGTCCTAGACACCAGGGAAATGTTGGGCTCCCAGGACCCAGTGAGGATGACTTTAGACGAAATTCACACAGAAGGGAGAAATAGAACCTGTTGAGACCACCTCCAGTAGATGGGATTGCAATCAAATTGGAAGAACAACATAGGCTGGAATGACAACCCACTTCTCCCAGTGTTTAGACCACCAACCAAGGAGTGTATCTGGAAGGATCGAAGGCTCCAGATACATGTATAGCAGAGAATGGCCTTGCCTGACAGCAATAGGAGTGCAGGCCCTTGATCCTGAGGGGGTTTGATGTTCCAGAGTAGGGGGATGCTGGAGTGGTAGGGCAAGAGAGTGTGGGTGGGTGCGGGAGCACTCTCATACAGGCAAAGGGGAGGGAGGGGGCAAATGTGGGATGTAGGGGTTGGTGGAGGGGGTACCAGGAAGTGCGATATCATTGAGATGTAAGCAAATGGAATGATTAAAAAACAATAATAAAAAAAAAACCACATATCCTCAGATTTAAAAAAAAAGGAAAATATGGCCATGAGGGCTGATCAATTGGAGTTAAGAGAAGCTCAGATGGAACATGGCAAATTAGAATTCAGGGTTATTGATAGGGAAGTAGACACTAATAGCTTAGAGGATAGATATCTGCCCAGCTCTCCTGCATTAAAGGTTTATTATAAATATATAAGTTGTGTGTCTTTTATCTGGGAAACTAATGATCAAAGGCAGGGTAGAAACCCCTGATTGCAATTAAATATTTATTACAACAGCATATGCAAGAACCATGCTATACACTAGTGGACCTTAAATGACAGTGTGTTGTGGGTCAATCATATAGTTTACTTTGATATTAAAGAAAACTAGTGAAAGTAGACATCATTATGTCAAAGAAGATAAAACACTGTTGTCTTCAATTATCTGCTTAATTTAAATAAAGTAAAATTTTTACTAGACTACTTAATCAGAGAGGCTGGCTTGTCAATATAATCAAGATATACTTCTCAGCAAAAATACTGCATGCGAGTAGGAGGATAAGCTGGGTTGGTAAAGTACTTGTCATTCACGTATGAGGAGCTGATTTCAAATTTCCATAACCCACATAAAGCCAAGCATCTAGGACATATCCGCATTACTAGGGCTCCCATGATTGATCAAAAGGCAGAGACAAGAAAAATGTTCAGGAGCTTGAAAATAAGCTAATTTGTATTCAGAAGTGAACAACAAGGGATCCTGACTAATCTAAGTGTGGGCAGGCAGAAGACCTAAACCAGATATTGTCTTCTGACCTCCATGTTCATGCTGAGGCACATGAATACCCTCATGCACAAATATCAGTCGTACATAGAAGCCACCCCCTCTCAAATACACACACACACACACACACAGAGAGAGAGAGAGAGAGAGAGAGAGAGAGAGAGAAAGAGAGAGAGAGAGAGAGAAAGAGAGGGAGAGACATGTGTGTCTCAAGTAAGGTGTGTTTTTTTCTATAGTAATTGTTATATTTATTTTCCCTGATTAGAACATGAAATGGATGATTTTCACCTATATAAAGGTGTTCCTGCTTTCATAACTTTGAGAGAAAGCATAGCTACCACTCTTTTCTCTTCATTAATTTTGAATATTTAAGTAAGAAATAATGTACTAGGTAAGCTCATTTCCAATTAGGTAAAATATTTATAACACTAATTGGTTATATTATTATTATCATTAAAAATGCAAAAAGAGAAAATAAAGAAAAAGAGGAAAAGCTGTGAAGGGAGACAGAAGGGATGAGGAAAGGCAGGGATGTTGGAGGAAAGAGAAAAAAGCTGTGAAGCAAACTAGAAAGTATAAAATAGTAATCTGATAATTTTCTGGATGAATGTTAAAGTTTCCCTTACTTGAATTAAAACAAAACAAAACAAAAAAAAAAAAAAGAAAGAAACAAACATTTCTCTCCTTCCTCTCTCATAATCTTTAAAAATGGTTTACAAATTGATTTCTTCTTTGTGACTAAATGGTATTGCTTATTTTATTTTTGACTTCTTAAATTTGTTTGCCTCTTTGCAACTTACTTGTTCATATGCACTATTTTTTTATTATGTTTTCTATTTATCTGGTTACAATGGACCTTTGTTTTTAAGTCTCTGTTCTTTATCAAATTCAAATGATTCCATAAAATTCCTTATAAACATGGATTGAGAATCACTATCTATGTATCATGTATTTATAAGAAGGATATAATTACTTTTAAAATACATATATCTGAATTTTCTTGTGGCTTATTTATTGATTTCTGTAAAACAAAACCATTTTCTTAATTTCCAAATGTCTCCAATTTTAACCAGTTTGTTTTCATATTCTGAAAAAATATGTTGTTGTAAGATGTGTTCCTTACTAGTTAGTTAAACAATTAGAAATTCTCTGAGACTGTTTTTTTGATTATTTACTCCATTTCCAGCATACGATATGCTGTTTTTCTTCTAGATTATTTGTCTGTTCTTTGTTTATTGGATTCAGGAGTTCATCAGCATCATCTTGTTATATCTGTATATCTTTCTAATATAATTAAAAAGCATGTAACTTCTTTTAAATAATAACATGGGAAGGTGACCTTTTGCTTTTTCAAATTGCTTTTAGATTTCCTGACATTCTGAGTTCCTCATTGATTTCTAAGATCACATTTTGCACAATGCATTCATTTATGCTGAATTATTTATCTCTTGGTACTTCTATTGGAGTGTTTTTGATTTATTAGAAATTTCTCATAAACTCTCATATGAAGTTTATCAAGCAAGCTTATGTTCTATAGTTTGATTTTTTTAAGATTAAAAAAATCCATTTAATTTATGGTAAGAGCCATGCCAATTTCTCTAATGATTTTATCATTGTTCATTTTTATATACTTTTTACTTTAAAATTATTGATTTATATTTATTTTCATTTTATTTTCTATTTCTAACCTCTAGAACATAAGCATAATGATGACTAAGATTATACATATATGTATATAAATACGCACACACATATATATATTTATACATATATATATATATATATATATATATATGTATGTATGTTCTGTGTTCAGTTCCAGAAAACAGAATAGGAATTTATTTATACCTAAATAAGTATAAAAATCACAAAGAAAATTAAAAATATATGAGACTAAATTTTTATAATTACATATAAAATTCTAATTTTTGACTGTTTTTTGTTTGTTTGTTTGCTTTATGAAACTTTGGTATGTGACTCTTAAAAGTGATCAGTTAATTTTTCACAGATAGGGCCAAATGAAAATCATTTGACATTAAGAACACAGAAAACCTGTCACACAGTCTCACCCATCCCCCTAAAAGAAAAACTAAAAAATTAATCAAATGTATCTTCTCATATGCTGATAATAATATGGGATTACAAAGTAGGAATACAAAATAGTTTTTTTTTTTTGAGTAATTGGGTATAAAAGTTAAAAGGATCTTGATAAATATAAAACAAAAAGGTCATTGCTGTCAGACATCGATGCATGAGTTTGTCTCTGAAGAAGTAAATGGAATGAAGAGTATACAGAAAGGCTTTCAAGCTTTAAGTAACTCAACTACACACTGGAAACTTGAAGGAATGAGAAATGGAATGTCCTGTGCCCTGTCATGATAGGACATTGTCCAGTTCTTGCTGCCATATGAGAAGGATCCTATAGGCAACAACATTTGCCCCCTGGAACAGATGCACACAAGAAACCCAATTCACCTTTTATATTCATGTGAAGAAATCTGGGTACTTCAATTTCATAAAACTGAAAACAGGATTGGCAAGACCGTATTCCTTCCTGGAACTGCTAGAGATTAGTCTACCTCCTAAGCATTGATCTTGCTAACTGGTGCAATTTATTTGTAGTATGGGTCTGAAGGTCTTATTTAATGCTGGTTGTCAGTTGGATATCTATATTCACTCCCAGAGGCTGTCTTGTTTCTTCCTCATAATTTCTTGTGTCAACAGCAATGTCCCAAGCTTCTCTCATGCCTTGAGTGTATCTGCCTTCATGAATTAGAAATCCGTTGCCTTAAAGGGTTTGTAGGTTTGTAGTCTAGCATCAGCTTTATATTTGAAGGTCTACAACCAGAAACACAATGGTATAATCATTTTCATCTTCAGTTTCAGGTTAATTCTTTCCTTCCTTATTTCTTTCTTTCTTTCTTTCTTTCTTTCTTTCTTTCTTTCTTTCTTTCTTTTTTCTTTTCTTCTTCAGAGTAGTTTTTCCCCCACTTCTTTTGAAAATAGATAATTTTCGCCAACAACGTATCTTGACTACAGTTAATTCTCTACTCTTACAGTTGTTCCACATCTCCCTTTCCATACTGATCTACTCTCTTTCTGTCCCTCATTAGAAAATATTATAATATGTGAGTATTTTGTGTACATTTTTTGTGATCTAGTCTCATATATAAAATGTCTTAAGTGTGCTTTTAAAGGCAAACAGAATACACACACATATGTGTATGTATGTATGTATGAGTATATATATGTATATATATGTATATATGTATATATATACATATATATATATCAAATCCAATCTCAAGACAGGTACAATATTTTCATGTATACACCTCTCCAAATTATATCTGAATTTTAACTTCAAATGCACACACACATACACATTTATGTGTGCATATATGTGTGTATGTGTGAGAGAGAGACTATGTGTATTTTCATCAAATGTCTAAATACTGTGTCAAGTTAGTTTTTCCATTTGCCTGATGGTAAGCTGAACTTTCCATTCATTGTACAGAAGAAAATTAATATATATTTTAAGGCATGAATATGATATTGAGTGAGTGATTTTTGGTACAGAACAGCTTCAAAGCAATCTAACTGACAAAGTAGAAAGGGTGTCTCCTCATATTTTCATTTAATTTTGTTCTTGTCTTTTTGTACAGTCAATAATTGTTCCATTTTCTGGTGAAGGGTACATTAGCTGGTTCTGAATTATGAGTGCATTTTACTCTCTAAAAACAGGGAAATAATGTTGTTTTAAAAATAGGCTGTTCTGCCTTACATTCTCTGTGGGAAATTATGGTTAAAAAGCGAAAATGGCTTTAGCTCCCATAGCACAGCCTACATCAGAGTAGAATGATAATTATGTTGCAGGTGGCAAACTACTCAAGGAACCTGCAAAGCACAGATAAGGTGGTTCGTTGACCATCCACATCCCAGGAGGTTTAGCCTAATCTGTGGAGTAGGTATAATGCATATTAATTCAAATAGCACTGAACACTAGTGTTTTGGAGAAAGTATACCTGAGTCTGCTCTTAAGGATATGCTTCATAATAGATATTTTTCTGGTTCTAACCATTATTACTAGATATTTTTAAACCTACCTAGAAGTCCACACTGCTACCCTTAAATCTTTATACAGAATTTCTCTCTTATGAGGGTTCCTTACTAATAAAGAGAGTAATGATGGCCAGTGTGTGCTTCGCTAGAGCTGTTCAAACTATCTCATCTCAACTAAAAATATGTTAACTCTCACTTTGCCTAATTTTCATGGTCTGATAGCTCTAGGAAAGTGAAAATCCTGAGGTACAAGACAGTCCATCTTCTTTAAAGAGATAACAGTGTCAAACCTAAAAAGCATCCTTTGCCCACTTCTATAAATATATTTCTTATCTACAAAGAATATTTTACATATATTTTAAAACATTACTATGTTATACAAAAATATTGTTCATTTATTTTATTTATTGTGCATTGTATAGATTAAGTTAACATATAGTTTGTGATTTTTAAAATTTATTCTTAAAATTTCATAAATGTACACAATACAATTTATTCAAATCCCCTCCATTTTCCTCCACTTCTCCTCCCAACAATATAGCTTCTTTTTGGCTTGAAATACTCAAACACACACACACAAACACACACACACACACACTGTCACTGAATCCAATCAATGTTGACACATATGAACATGGATATGATGAAGCAATGTACAAGGTTTTGGGAAGTCTCTCAGTGTCCACCCCTTGAATGAAAAGTGACTTTTCTTTCCCCAGAATCCTGTGATTTCCATGTGCTAGCAAGTGCCTCTTTGCTTTGATACCTTTATTTTATTATAAATGAAAATTTCCCTGACCTCAAGCTTTTACAGATAAATTTAGAGTTAGTGTGATAGTCAGGGAAACCCCATACATACATGATTTGTTAGCTAGTCTGGCATTTGCGGGTCTTCTGCAGGTTACAGTTGCTAGGAGGTTGCATTGGCAACAACCATGCTATGTGCAGAGGACAGCATTTCACAGACTTGCCCACATCCCCCAGCTTTTTATTTTTTTCTTCCTCTTCTTTCCATGAGTTTATATCTGACACTACAAATGTTCCATCTCTTACTAAATACACAGTCACTTACTATCAGAACTTTGAAGAATTATTGATTCATTGTGTACTCCCATACGAATGTTCTCTGCTTGAGCATCATAAATATATGGAAAAAAAACTACAGGAGACAGTTTGACAGTATGACCATTTAACTAAACAGACAGAGACAGACAGACAAAAAAACATCGAAACATTGCCTCCTTGAGTCTATGATTGCTCTAGCTTTGAATATAGATTATGTTTACAGTGAGATGCGTGGAGTTCCTCCTGTGTAGAATAAAGCTGGAATATAGACAGGAAAAAAGAAAAAGAAAAAGAAGGCTAATGGGTTCCAAAATGAGGTGCATAAAGAAAATTTGTAGAACTCCACTAGTTTGTAAGCTAATTAACAAATAATGACAAAATTAGGAAGTTTTTTAAAGAAAATTCTTAACAAATTGATTGATTTGCATTACATCCTGACTGCAATTTCCCCTCCTCCTGGACTCCCAGCCCTTCTTCCTAACTGCCCCTCATCACAACTCCTCATCTTTTTCTCTTCAAATAATGCACAGCCTCCCATGGATATTAACGTTCCTTGGCATATCAAGTTACATTGAGACTAGTCACATCTTATATTGAGGCTAGAAGAGGTATCCCAGTAGAGGGGAAGTGTCCCAAAGGCAGGTAACAAAGTCAGAGACAGCCTCTCTCCCATTGTTAGGCCTCCCACATGAAGACCAAGATGCACAAGTGTTACATATGTGGAAAGGGGCTAGGTCAGTCCCACGCATGCTCCCTGGTCAATGAATCAGACTCTGTGGGCCTCTATAGGGCAAGGTTAGTTGATTCTGTAGGTTTTCTTATGGTGTCTTGATACTTCTGACTTCTACGATCTCTCCATTCCTCATCTTCCGCAGGGCTCCCCAAGCTTAGCCTAATGTTTGGCTTGAGTCTTGGTATTTCATTCCATCAGCTGCTGGGTGAAGCATCTTTGATGATGATTATTCTGCCTTTACATATGGCAGAATATCACTAACAGCATCAAGGATGGGCTCCCTCTTATAGCAAGGGACTGAAGCTGAATCAGTTATTTGTTGGCCATTACCTCAATTTCTGCTCCATCTGTATTTCTGCACATCTTTAGGCAGAACAAATGGTAGGTCAAAAGTTTTTTTTTTCCTTTTTTTGGATATTTTCTTTATTTACATTTCAAATGTTATCCCCTTTCCAGGTCTCATCTCCAGACACCTCCTATACCCTACCCTTTCCCCTGCCTGTGTGGGAGTGCTCTCCCTAACAACACCCACCTTTCAGCCCTGGCATTCCTCTACACTGGGGCGTTGAACCCCCTCAACCCAAGGGCTTCTCTTCCCACTGATGTCCAGTGAGGTCATCTTCTGCTACATATATTGATGGAGCCCTGAGTCCCTCCATTTATGTACTTTGGTTGGAGGTCTAGTCCCCGGGAGCTCCGGGGAGTGTGGGATGGGGTCTGGCTGGTTGACACTGTTGTTCCGCTCATGGGGCTGCAAACCCCCTCAGCTTCTTCAGGCTCTTCTCCAACTCCTCCATCAGGGACCCCACGCTCAGTCCAATTGTTGGCTGCGAGCATCTGCTTCTAAACTTGTCAGGCTCTAGCAGAGCCTCTCAGGAGACAGATATATTAGGCTGCTGTCAGCAGGCTTTGAGGGTGGGTTAGTGTCCCAATACCTCCATGCCTGGTTACAGCAGAAGGATGGTATGTGGTCCATATCCCCCATTGCTAGTAGTCTTAGATAGGGTCACCCTCATAGATTCCTGAAAGTTTTCATTGTCCTAGGTTTCTAGCTCTTCCCAGAGATACCCTCATCCCAGATTCCAATTGTATCTCCCAGTAATTTCTGCCTCAGTCCTCCCTGCACATAATCTCTCTTATTCTCATACTCACCCCAATTCTTATACAATCTCCTATCCACTCCACCCAATTTGTTTATTCTATTTCCCTTCCTCAGTGAGATTCTTGCTTCCTCCTTTGAGTCCTTCTCATTACTTACATTTGGCTCTGTATTTTGTAGCATGGTGGTTATCCAGTATTTTATGGAGAGCATGGACAGCCTTATCTTGTCCCTCATTTTAGTGGAATTACTGTAAGTTTTTCTCCATTATGTTTGATGTTGTCTTTGGCTTGCTTTGTATTGCCTTTATTATGTTTAGGTATCGTCTTGTATCCCTGTTCTCTCCAAGATTATCATCATGAAGGGGTATTGGATTTTGTCAAACACTTTTCAGTATCTATTGAGATAATCATGCTTTTTTATTGTGTTTCAGTTTGTTTATGTGATAGATTACACTGACAAATTTTCATGTGTTGAACTATTCCCACATATCTGGTATAAAGCCTACTTGATAATGATGGATAACTTTTTGATGTGTTCATGCACTCAGTTTCTTAATATTTTATTGAGTATTTTTCCACCAATGTTCACTAGTGAACTTGATATCAAATATTCTTTTCTTTGTTGAGTCTTTGTATGTTTTAAGTATCAGGGTAACTGTGCCCTCATAACATAAATTTGGCAATGGTCCTTCTGTTCCTATTCTCTGGAATAATTTGGGGAGTATTGGCATTATCCCTTTGAAAGTCTGGTAGAATTGTATGCTAAAACCCTCTGGCTTTGGTAGTTTGTTTTGTTTTTGTTTTTGTTGTTTTTAGTTGAGAGACTTTTAATGACTATTTCTCTCTCCTTAGGGATTTTAGGTCTATTTAGATTGTTATCTGATCTGGATTTAACTTTTTAACATTTATCAGTGTTATCTATCCACAAAACGGTCCATTTCTTTTAGATTTTTCCAATTTTGTGGAATACAGGTTTTTAAAGTAAGAGCTAAAAACTTTTGACAGAAGCATTCGACCTGAGGGAAAAGGCTGCTTCCAGAGGTTATGGTTTATTGAATAAAAATCTCTGTGCCAAGAACATGTTACTGCCCTATGTGCCATTAGATTGTGACTTGAAATATAAATATGTGCCTTATCAAATACAGAACCAAGTATCTGTTCTACTTTCTAATTCGCTGAGCTCAGATTACTAAAAAAGAAGTTTCCATAGATTGCTTAAAGATCCCTATGCATTTGTCTAAAATATGTATAAAAATTGCAAACTTTCCTTTTTCACCTTTAACTTTGCAAATTTAGGAATGCAAACTAATTCATATAACAATATAAAATAAAATCAAGAGTAAATTAAATCCATTTTACTTGGAATAGAATGCTAAAGAAAATAACTTGAACTATATAGCAGCCTTATTTATGATTAACTTCACACATTGTTTTATGATGTGTATTCATTGTGCTATCAAATGAATTGAACAATCAAGAAAGAATTTTTTATCATCATTGAAATTTATGTTTGAATATCCAGATTTTTTTAATAACCCCTAAGGAATCAATAATACTTTTTAGGTCAAATTTGCCATTCCCATTTCCTGTTGCACTACTTATGTTATAATAGGGTATGTTTGTAGTACTAATAATACCTTCTATTAATATATAAATGAAATGAATTGGTGAAGCCGATGAATTGATAAACAGTAAGAGGAAAACAGATAAGTTACATTTTTTACTTTGGTTTGAGGCAGCACTTGTAGTACATCTACCTTAGGTCTTTTTAATTCTACACTCTTTGGCCCACTTTCTTGTTTGGCATAATTCTTTTACCTGAATACTAAGGGGAAAGAAAACACATGCAATTTTTCAACTCAATTTTTTAGTCTCTATGCTTTTTTTTTTTTTAAGGGAGGAGGTTCACACAGACACACACCTTTAATCTCATTGTGATGGGGCAGATGGAGTAGATCTCTGTGAATTCAGAGCCACTCTGGTCTACATAGTGAGTTTCAGGACAGGGAGAGCTACAAAGTCAGACCCTATCCCAAAAATAAAAACAAAACTGGTGTTGTGTTTGCTTACATGTTCAAATGATAAAGGATGACATTTCTGTAAGTTATACATTGTAGAGGCTGAAGAGATGTCTTGGAAGTTAAGAATACTTCCTGGTTTTGCAGAGGACCTACAATAGCTTTCCTGTTTCTGCTTCATAGTACCTATATTGCTCAGTTCTGCACAACCTATAACTTGAGCTCCAGGGTATTTGACACCTTCTATAGTCTCTAAACACCAGCACTCATGTGCAGACATTCACACGCATGCAAACACACAAACACACACACACAATTAAAATTAAAGTAAATCAAAAACATATACTAATGCTTATAGGAAATACTTCTGATTTTACAAATAATTTGATCATATACCTGGAATAAAACATAAATGAGTACTGTGAAACCTGAATTAAATAATTGCCTGCTTTGCTATAGAATTTTTATTTCTACTCTTCTTGAACATTATAAACATCTAAAAAAGAAGTCAATGAATTTTTTTGTACCTTAAACACTTGAAGCATAAATTGTGATTAAATGTTTATTTATTTGCATTTTCAATTAAAATTTAATTACATCACTTCCCCTTTCCTCCCTGCAGTTCCTCTCATGTCTGTCCTGTACATCCTCAACATCTACAATGCATTTGGGAACACTCAAAGGGCTTAACATTTTTAAAATGCTGAAGTAATTAGTAGCAATATAATTCCAATCATGATTTTGAGGTGTCTTAAGGTTTATATTAGCAATGTCACTCCTTTTTCTATTTACTCAGTAATGTTGCAATGTTGACAGTAAATTTTGCATTTGGATTGGTGCCCTATTTCTTTTTCCCTCATAAAGTTTTCTTACGTTCATTTTACCTCCCATCTTTCTTTCTTTTTCTAGACAAATCCTTGACTGACATCTTCATGACATTACATATGTCTAGTCAGTACAAAATAATTTATATTTTGACCTTAATATCTATCTTCTTTGAAAGATTGCAATGCATCAGAATCCAGTATAGAATGGGTAAAATTGATACTGTAAAACCAGCAGTTACCACCAAATAACTAATTAGAGTCTCTGTTTTAATAATACCGTGCAACCCCATAGAAAGAACAACAATATCAATCAACCAGGTCTCCCAGAGCTCCCAGGGACTAAACCACCAACCAAAGAGGGACCCAAAGTTCCAGTCACATATGTAATAGAGGATGGGATTGTCTGGCATCAACAGGAGGATAAGCCGTTGGTCCTGTGAAGGCTCTATTCCCCAGTGTAGGAGAATGTCATGGAAGTGAGGTGGGAGCAGGTGGTTGGGTGGGGGAGCACCCTCATAAAAACAGGGGTGGGATAGAATAGCACTTTTCTGGAGGAGAAACCAGTAAAGGGGATAACATTTGAAGTGTAAATACATAGAATATCCAATAAAAAATAAAAAATAAAAAAATGGAGAAGAAACTGAGGGAAAGGAGGTCCAGTGACTGGCCCAAATGAGGATTCATCTCAAGGAAAGGCTCCAAGACTTGGCACTATTATTGATGCTATGGTGTGCTTACAGAAAGGAGCCTAGCATGGCTTTCCTCTGAAAGGCCCAATAAGCAGCTGACTGAGACAGATGCAGATACTGATATCGAGCCAATGGCCTGAAGTAGGGGGCACTAGTGGTTGAATTAGAGGAAGGCCAGAAGAAGCTGTGGAGGAAGACACCCCCCAAAGGAAGACCAGCAGTATCAACTAACCTGGATCCCTGAGATCTCTCAGACACTGAGCCACCAACCAGGCAACATATACTAGGTGGTAGGAGGTCCCTGACAGACACATATACAGCAGAGAGCAGCCTTGTATGTGCTCAGTGAGAGAAGATGCACCTAACCCTGGAAAGATGTGAGGCCCTAGGGAATAGGGAGACTTGGCAGGGTGGGATGGGATGGGGATATCCTCTTGGAGACAGTAGGAGGAGGAATGGGATGAAAAACTGTTGGAGGGCAGACCAGGAGGGAAATAACAACTGGACTGTAAAATAAAAGATTAAAGATAATTATAAAAAGAAAGAAAGAAAGAAAGAAAGAAAGGAGAGAAAGAAAGAAGGAAAAGAAAGAAAAGAAAAAGAGAGAAAGAAAGGGAGAAAGAAAAGGGGTTTTGGCAATAACTCAAATAAATGTAACCATTTCCCTGCAGCAAAAGCTTCATATGGTGACTAGAGATATCCATTTCAGTCTATCAGTCCAATTATTTGGCAATTTCATTTTGATTGCCTTTGTTCATGTATATATTTTAGGGTACCTCTATTGTATTATTTTCTTTCTTTTTTAAAATTTTTTTAAATTAGATATTTTCTTTATTTACTTGTCATATGATATCTCTTTTCCCAGTTTTCCCTACCAAAACAAAAACAAAACAAAACAAAAAAAAAAAAACAAAAAAAAAAGAAAGAAAAAAGAAAAAGAAAAGAAAAAAATAACATAAAAAAAAAAACACTGTTCTGTCCCCCCCCCTCCCTGCTCACCACCCTACCCTCTCCCACTTCCTGACCCTGGCATTCCCCTACAATGGGGCATAGAATCTTCAGAAGGCCAAGGGCCTCTCCTCCCATTGATGACCGACTAGGCCATCATCTGCTATACATATGCTACTGGAGCCATGAGTCCCACCATGTGTACTCTTTGGTTGGTGGTTTAGTCCCTGGGAGCTCTGAGGGTACTAGTTAGTTCATATTGTTGTTTGTCCTAAGGGGCTACAAAACCTTCAGCTCCTTGAGTCCTTTCTCTAGATCCTTCATTGGAGACCCTGTGCTCAGTCCAATGGATGGCGATGAGCCTCTACTTCTGTATTGGTTGGGCACTGGCAGAGCCTCTCAGGAGACAACTTTATCAGGCTCCTGTCAGCTGCACTTGCTGGCATCCACAATAGTGTCTGGATTTGATGATTGAATATGGGAAGGATCCCAGGGTGGAGCAGTCTCTGGATTGTCATTCTTTCAGTCTCTGCTCCATAGTTTGTCTCTGCATCTTCTTCCATGGGTATTTTGTTCCCCCCTTTAAGAAGAACGAAGTATCCACACTTTGGTCTTCCTTCTTCTTGATTTTCTTGTGGTTATTGGATTGCACTTTGTATACTCCGATCTTCTGGGCTAATATCCACTTATCAGAGAATGCATACCATGTGTGTTCTTTTGTGATTAGGTTACCTCACTCAGGATGATATTCTTTAGATCCATCCATTTCCCTAAGAATTTCATAAATTCATTGTTTTTAATAGCTGAGTAGTACTCCATTGTATAGATGCACCACATTTTCTGTATCCATTCCCCTGTTGGGGGACATCTGGGTTGTTTCCAGTTTCTGGCTATTACAAATAAGGCTGCTATGACCATAGTGGAACATGTGTCCTTATTACATCTTGGAGCATCTTCTGGATATATGCCCAGGAGTGGTATAGCTGGGTCCTCCTGTAGAACTATGTCCAATTTCCGGAGGAATCGCCAAACTGATTTCCAGAGTGGTTGTATCAGCTTGCAATCCTACCAGCAATGAAGGAGTGTTCCTCTTTCTCCACAACCTCTCCAGCGTCTGCTGTCACCTGAGTTTTTACTCCTAGCCATTCTGACTGGTATGAGGTAGAATCTCAGGGTTATTTTGATTTGGATTTCCCTGATGACTAAGGATGTTGAACCTTTCTTTAGGTGCTTCTCAGTCATTCGGTATTCCTCAGTTGAGAATTCTTTGTTTAGCGCTGTACCCCATTTTTAATAGGGTTATTTGGTTCTGTGGAATCTAACTTCTTGAGTTCTTTGTATATATTGAATATTAGCCCTCTATCAGATATAGGATTGGTAAAGATTTTTTCCCAATTTGTTGGTTGCTGTTTTGTCCTATTGGACAATGTCTTTTGCATTATAGAAGCTTTGTAATTGTATGAAGTCCCATTTGTCAATTTTTGATCTTAGAGCATAAGCTATTGGATACAATCCCCATCAAATTTCCAACTCAATTCTTCACAGACTTAGAAAGAGCAATTTGCAAATTCATCTGGAATAACAAAAAACCTAGGAGAGCCAAAACTATTCTCAACAATAAAAGAACCTCTGGTGGAATCACCATCCTGAACCTTAAGCTGTACTACAGAGCAAATGTAATAAAATTGCATGGTATTGGTACAGTGACAGGTGGATCAATGGAATAGAATTGAATACCCAGAAATTAACCCTCACACCTATGGTCACTTGATCTTTGACAAACCAGCTAAAACAACGCAGTAGGAAAAAGACAGCATTTTCAACAAATGGTGCTGCCTCAACTGGCTGTTAACATGTAGAAGAATGCAAATAGATCCATTCCTATCTCCTTGTCCTCAAGTCCAAGTGGATCAAGGACCTTCACATAAAACCAGATATACTTAAACTAATAGAAAAGAAAGTGGGAAAGAGCTTGAGCACATGGGCACATGGGAAAATTTCCTGAACAGAACAACAATAGTATTGTTTTCTATATAACATGTCCAATAAGCCTTCAATTAGGTGTCTCTCCCAGTGTCCTCTTCTTCTCTGCTCTCTTCCTTCCCCCTCCCCATTTGTTTCTCTGTTCTCTGCTCTCTGTTCTCTGTACTCATAACTATTCATTATGAGTATCTACTATAATTCATTCATAACTATCTACTATATTTCAACTTTCTAAGGAGATTCAGATCTCCCTATTCCTTTATTGTATACTAATGTGGTTATACAAATTATAGCTTGCTTATCAAAGATGCAAAAGCTAACATCCACATATAAGTGAATGCATACCTTATTTGTCTATCTGGGTAAGGATGATTTTTTTTCTAGTTCTGTTTATATTTGAAATACTAACAGTCTACATGTACATAGCTGGTAAAAAAATATTTTTCTGTTCTGTAGTCTTGCTTTGAATGACAGTGTCCTCTGTTGTACAGAAGCATGTCGGTTTCTTAAGATTTTATTTTAATTGTAATTTTTGTATACTATAGGATCCCCCAAACAACTAAGAGAGTTGCCTAGGCTACTGGTTGCTCTCCACAAACTGGGAGTAAGGCCATGAGGATACCTATACATCTCATTAAATACAAAGATGTCCAGCAATTCCTATCTAGTGCTCCCACCCCTATGGGCTAGTGTCCATGGTACTTGAAGATACTCTGCATACTACCAAAGGAGAAAGATATATAACTGCACATCCTTTAGTGGCCAAGAAGGGGACCTATCTACTGTTCTGTTAAAGGAATATGGCCATAAAATGAGTAATAATAAGACATAATATTCTTGTATACACTTAGATCAGTGTTTACTGAGCCATCAGTCAGAGAAATTTCCTTCTGCTGTAGATGAAAACAAATACAGAGAAAAAATGTGGAGAGGGAGAGAGAGAGAGAGAGAGAGAGAGAGAGAGAGAGAGAGAGAGAGAGAGAGAGAGAGAGAGAGAACATGTAGCATTCAGTATTAAATGAGACCTTCATCAAGTATCTTCCATTAGGGCTTAGGAAACCTTTCAGAAAGGAGACAAAAAGATTATAAAAGCTAATGGAGATGGGAAGACACTAAGGAAATAAGCCTATCTGAACAAAACAGGACCAACGCATATGAACACACAGAAACTATGACAGCATGCGGAAGTCCAGCATTAGTCTGTGCCAGATGGGGTCCCAGAACTGAGAGAAGTGTACACAGCCACCATTGCTAACCCATAATCTATGTCCAATTGATAGCCAATCATAAATGAAAAACACTTCTCTTCAACATTTTCCCACTGGGTATACAAACTTCTGTTAAGGCCAGACCCTATTCCTGCTGTTAGATGGGCAACACAAAATGAGTCAGCAGTATTTGGATAATCTTACTCTTATAAGGTTTTGACAGGAAGTGTGTGTGTGTGTGTGTGTGTGTGTGTGTGTGTGTGTGTATGAGAGAGAGAGAGAGAGAGAGAGAGAGAGAGAGAGAGAGAGAGAGAGAGAGGTGGGATAGAGATAGAAGAGATATGTATAAACCACCATTGTTTGCATATTATGACTTCTAGTTTTGTGTTATCAGAAGTGTATTATCTGTATGAATGTGTGTATCTCTACATTTGCATATCTCATGCTTTGTCTTTGTCTCCTTTTTTGTTTGTTTTATCTCATTCAGGTTTCTTTTTTATTTAGTATATTTTATTATTTTATTATGATTCTTTAGATATCTGTTATTTTTTCCAAGAAAAGAGAACAGAGAGAATATGGATTCAAATAAGAGAGGGAGTATGGAGAATCCCATAGGAGTTTGTGGAAGGAGAACTATATTCAAAATAATTTGTATAAAAATATTTTTTCAATAAAAGAAAAAATGAAAAGCTTAGCGGTTTGGAAAAAGAAATTAGGAAAGTATTTCTAAACATTGCTGACATAGCCATAGGTCTGTTGCTGAATTGAAATGGAGGAAGCATATATACAGTACATGTGATAATTAACTAACCTACTCAGTGGTTGATCTACTGTTCATAGTTTTATGAAAACTGCAAGAAGAGCACTTCCTGTAGCTATTCCAAAAAGGAGCATTAACATTTAGGCTAAATAGCCTATTGGTTTTCACCATGAGAAAGATAAGGAAAGATTCCAGGAAACATCTTGAAAATTCTTTACTCTGGTACTTGTAATGAATATTTATCATATTCAGCACAGAACTGTAAGAATTTTTTTTCTTGATGAGCGTTACTCAGAATGCTATGATGCCTTGATGATTTGGGGCACTATTAAATACCTATTTTACAAGACCTATGCAGTACAGAAAAGAAAATACTCATTTTACCAGACCTATGCAGTAAGATGTAGCTGCTTGAGTTTCCCTGTAGTATGGTGCATCTGCAAGGAAGTGTTAGTTGTTGTGCTAAGAGATTGAGTTCCTATTGTTTCTGAAATAAGTTTGTGTTGCGTTTTCCTTCACATTGCAACTCATCTGGGTTCAAGAGAGAAAGGCTAAGTGTGTATTTGCCTGAGGTGCTCCACAAAGGCCTGGGGGGTGGGCGGCATTTGAGTACTAGGTTGGTGTGGTAACGACTCACCAGTGGGAACCTAGTGAGCTGGGTGGAAAGATTGTGGAGTTCAGTCAGAGTCTCCATGAGACAAAAACATTGCCCGCCATACACACATATCAGATTAAATAAATACAATAAATAGCAAAGATTATTACAAAATTGTGTGTGTATGTGTGTGATGCATGCATGTATTATGTGAATCTCCATGAGACCATGGCCATTGCCTGCCAGTGCATCTTCAGCCAGTCTGTTGGGGCAGAGGCACAAGCATGGGAACATGCAGAAGCCTAGGTGACTACTTTGAGGACAATGTATAAAACATGTGAAAGAATGGAATTTACCTATGCAAACTTCTGAGGACATTGCTTAGAAGAGATTTTCTTTCATTTCATTCTCAGTGGTAAATTTAATTTTTTTTTTTTGTAGTGTTTTTTACTCTGGCCTCTGAGATGGTTCAGCGGGTAAATGGCTTTCCATGGATTCATGAGAAACATGGTTTAGATCCCTGAAACACAAATAAAGCCAGGCATGCTGAGAGGTGCACAGAGAAGAATTCCCAGAGCAAGAGGGACAAGTAACATGGTGTAAATGGTGACGACCAACAAGAGATCTTGTTTCAAATTGGAAGGTAAATATAACACATGGGATTACCTCTGACCACCATGTGTGTGCTGTGATATAGACATACCTTCACATAATACATGCATGCATCACACACATACACACACAATTTTGTAATAATCTTTGCTATTTATTGTATTTATTTAATCTGATATGTGTGTATGTGTTTGCATTTGTATTTAGTGTTATTTGTCTTATTAATTTCTCTATTTTCCTTTATTAATTTGAAGTCTGAGAGAAATTGTACAAGACACTGCCTCTTTCAAAATCCTAAAATACTACTTCATAATGTCACTATCACAGGGAAAAGAATAAAGGATTTCTTCATGGCACATAGATATTCACAGAGCAACATGTTTCTTTGTTAAAATAAGCCACTCCACTATATTCATAGAACAACACTCTAGACTTTTTGTGGGCAGAACGACTGTTTGGTCCTTCATTTCAGGGGCTTTACGTCTTCAGATCAACTGCATATTTCAATATTCCTTCAGAAATTAAAGACAATTATATATATATTTGCCTTCTTCTTTTTGTCTTTTGAAATCTTATAATAAGAATGTAAGAAGACTCCGGGCAGTGGTGGCGCATGCCTTTAATCCTAACACTTGGAGGCAGAGGCAGGCACTCTGAGTTCGAGTCCAGCCTGGTCTACAGAGTGAGTTCCAGGACAGTCAGGGCTATACAGAGAAACCTTGCCTAAAAAAGCCAAAACAAAAAGAATGAAGACAAAACTGTATAAATACTTTAATAGCATTGTTCAATGAGCATATCAAAATCGAAATCCTTCAATAGTTCCCAGAAAGATATATATTGGGTTTTTTTGTATCTACATTATTCATACAAACCACTCCTTTACTGTAGTTAGTGAGAATGACAGAAGAGTTACTGCCAATTGCAGTGGAGTATAGAACAGCTATTCTATTTCTGGGCAGTTATTCTAAGAGCAGAACAAATATATTTGTGTGCCTAAGGTGGAAAGTGCTTAGAAGTGAAAATTTCTGGATTCTTTGGAGACTCAGTTGTGTCATGTGATGTTTTTCTGGAAACTGTCTTATGAGGGAACGTTTTTGTTGAAGCAGACATGTGGGAGGATGTTCTACTCTGTACCAACATGTGGTATGTTCCTGGAAGCTGTCTTAGAAAATGATCATGTGATGTTTTGCTAGAGTGGACGTTTGAGAGACTACATGATGTTTGGAAAGTGTATAAATATAACCCAACAGATAGTCGACGACTCTGTACGGTATTGTTTCACCTTACCATTCTTTGCTAGTCGTGGGTGGTCTTTGCTGATGCTGGTCTTGGCTGACAGTGTAGTATGGTATTGGTTCACCTTGCCAATCTTTGCTGGTCATTGTTTGTTGTGATTTGATATAGAGACAAGCCACCAAAGAACTTCTGGCAGCTTCTTGCTGCTTGCTCAGACTCTACCCCATTGGCAGAGCCCTCCTGTTTCTTCAACCTGCTGATTCGACAACACAGATCAGATTCAATCTGAAGAACTATTTCTAAACATGTCCACATCCTCTCTTGCTCTATTAACTTTTCCATTTCACTACCTCTGGTTGGTGATTGACTACAAGGGAGGTTAAAGCACTCTGATTAAAAGTAGAGTTTGAAAAATCTAAGCCCACACTGCTTATACAAATTGACATTTCAGAGATGTGTTTTATTGCTGTACATATCAGAGTCATATTGGGGCACTCAAACAATGTTTGCTTATAATTGAATATCATAGATGAAGGTAAGGTTGGCAAGTGGTTTTGGCTTCACATAGATGATCACACTTCAAATGAGTATTAGCAGAAGGAAAATTTTATTTCTTATTTAATTTTAAGAAAAACTGCATTATATAAAAGAAAATAAATGTGATAAAAATTTAGTTCATGATACCACCATTTGTTTGCCTTCAAATGAATAACAAATAATGTATTTGCATGTGATTTCCAAACAGTGCAACTCCAAGGAGAGGAAAATAAAAAATAAACTCAAAGCTTCTCTGTTTGCCTTTACCTACTTTTTAAAAAATTTTATTCCTATCAGTGGTTTTTGATGGTTGATGTAGTCTCAGTGCCTAAGCTAACAAACAGGGACACAAAAATCTAAGAAATTTGTATCTACTTATTTGATATATGGTTGAATAAGCACAGCTTTTACAATAATAGCTCTAAATGGCACACTCTTTACCCTGAGATTTTTATTCTATGGAGCCATAAGAATAAAATAAAATATTAAGCTAAACTTAAAATATTTTTTATGTTTAATAGACTTAGTAGTAATATATTAAAATAATATAAAACTAAAACATACAAATTAAACTGATTTTATGTTTCTTATCCTGTAAAATGAGGTTTTGTGCCTTACAAACTTGAGTAAATGTGAAAGATATATTTGTAAAATGTCATTGTCATTGATTCAATATAACCATTAACATTAACTATAGCATTCATTACTACTTAATGAATAATGTTGACAGCAAGTCATAATAGAGGCTTCCCAATGTTTTGAGGGGGTCAGTTCTTGTTACACTATCTGGGGAGATAAAGAACAGAATTAATTTTGACTTGGTGACACGTTTTTTTTCAGTGTTCTTTCTGACCACATGGTAAACTGTCCAAGTAGGTTCACTGAATGTATCATGATAATGTGGGAACATTTGTGATATTTAATTACGTGGGAATAATGTGATGTTTAATTCATGACAGCATGTGAGATATGTCACCTGGAATATGGTTGTGCACACTGGGCCCTTCTAAATAATCTTCACAGAATGCTCAAAAAAAATCCCACTAATCTCCTATGGAATGCAAATATCACATCTAAAAGGTTGCTCTGCTTTGGGAAAAATATTTTTGATCTAATGTTTAGACAGGCTTCAATATAGAGAGTGGAGTGAAGGCTCTTGACTAAATACATAAAAATAAATCTCATGCATTTTCATGTCTGAGATGCTTTTCTAAGCCATTAGAATGTGACTTTAAATTGATAAAATAAGTGTGGTTTTATCTAATTTCTTCATTTACAGTACATATAATTATAGAAACACATACTCAGTCCATACTTATTTACGATTTTTTTGGCTTTAAACATCCTGACTCTGCCTTGTAAACATCATTATTTTCTCTATTATTCTGAGTAATGGAATATATATTATAAAATTGTATCAATATTCAAATATACAAATAAAACTCGATTGAAATATGACATTGTATAAATTTGTTTTTCTTTGCTAAACATATAATCTAGGTTATTTTCAATTATAAGTAACTACATGGAATCTCAAGCTAGGTAAACAAAAATCAATGCACTTTCTCAACTATTACAGAAATGGCCAAAGTTGGCTTCACAATATTTATCTTAGTTTAAATTAAAGTACAATAAGACCTAGCTTCAACCTGTCTCTCTTACCAGTACCAGACAGCTCTTTTCTTTTGCTTATGTCACACATCCATCTTTGACTCATCAATTTGAGTACTCATTGGTAACTGACTCATAGGCTCTTGTCTTTAGGAAGGAGACACATGTTTCTTATCAAGTGATCTGGTAGAATTCTCTAGAAAAGCAAAATAAGAAACAAAAAAAATGCAACATTCATAACACACTTCCTTTTTTATTAAACATTTTATCTGTTTACATTTCAAATGATATCCCCCTTCTGGGTTACCCCTCCACAAACCCCAATTCCCATTCCCCCTCCCCTCACCTTTATCACTATGAGGGTGCTCCTCCACTCACTCACCCACTCCTGCCTCACTTCTCTAGCATCCCCCTATACTGAAATGTCAAGTCACCACAAGTTGAAGGGCCTCTCCTCTCATTGATGTCAGATAAGGCCATCCTCTGGTACATATGTATGTGGAGGCATGGCTCCCTCCATGAATACTTTTTGGTTGGTGGTTTAGTCTGTGGCAGCTCTGGGTGGTCCAGTTAGTTCATATTGTTCTTCCTATAAAATTGCAATCCCCTTCAGCTCCTTCAGTCTTTCCCTTGGCACTTCCATTGGGGTCCCCACGCTCATTCCAATGCTTGGCTGTGAGTATCTGCATCTGTCTTAGTCAGGATGGTAGAATCTCTCAAAGAACAGCCATACCAGGTTCCTGACAGCAAGCACTTCTTGGCATCAACAATAGTGTGGGGCTTTGCTGTCTCCAGATGGGACGGATTTCTAGGTGGGACTGTCTCTGGATGGTCTTTCTTTCAGTCTCTGTTCCACTTTTTTCCCTATCTTTCCACTGGACAGGAGCACTTCTGGGTTAAAAATTTTGGGATATGTGGGTGGCTCCATCCTTGAACTGGGGGCCAGGCCTGTCTATTGGAGGTGGTCTCTACAGGTTCTCTCTCCCCTTTGTTTTATATTTCGGCTAAAGTCATCACAGTTGGGTGCTGTGAATCTCTCACTTCCCTGGAGTCTGGTACTTTCTAGTGGCAACCCCCACTTCCCCACCCCTCATTGCTACATGTTTCTGTTCAATTTCCTGATCCTCTGTACCACTCTCCTGACCCTTCCAGAATCTGATCCTATCCCCTTTGTTCTCTCTCCTTCCCAGGTCCCTTCCTCCATCTACCTCCTGTGATTGTTTTGTTCCCCTTTCTATGTAGGATTGAAGCATCTATACTTCGGTATTCCTTCCTCTTAAGCTCCATGTGGTTTGTGGGTTGTATCATGGGTATTCTGAGCTTTGGGGCTAATATCCACTTATCAGTGAGTACATACCCTCTGTATTCTTTCGTGTCTGGGTTACCTCAATAAGGATGACATTTTCTAGTTCCATCTATTTGCCTTGAATTCCTGATTTCCCCAATGCTTTTTACATGAAAATGTGTTTTGCTTTCTCACAGGTTTTTCAGCATCTAATGAGATGATCATATTTTTTTTTCCTTTGAGTTTGTTTATATAGTGGACTATGTTGATGAATTTTCCTATATTGAACCATCCCTGTATTCCTCGGGTGAAGCCTACTTGAACAGGCGAATGGTCATTTTGACGTGTTGTTCTTGGGTTCAGTTTGTGAAAATTGAATTGAGTATTTTTTACATCAATATTCATAAGGAAAATTTGTCTGAAGTTCTCCTTCTCTGATGGGAATTTAGGTATCAGAATAACTGTGGCTTCATAGAATGAATTGGGTAGTATTCTTTCTTTTTTCTATTTTATGAAATAGTTTGAGAAGTATTGGTATTATGTCTTCTTTGAAGGTCTGATAGAATTCTGTACTAAAACCATCCTGGGTCCTGGGTTGTATTATTTTTGGGGGGAGAGGTGTTGGGAGACTTTTAATGACTGCTTCTATTTCTTTAGGTGTTTTGCAAATGTTTAGATTGCTTATCTGATCCAATTTATCTTTGGTATCTGGTATCTGTCTAGAAAGCTCATCCATTTCATCTAGATTTTCCAGTTTTGTTGAGTATAGGATTTTGTAGTAGAATCGGATAAATTTTAAAATTTCCTCAGTTTCTGTAGTTATATCTCCCTTTTCATTTCTGATTTTTTTAATTTGGATACTGTCTCTCTGCCCTCTAGATAGTTTGGCTAATGGTTTATCTATCCTGTTGCTTTTCTCAAAAAACAAGCTCTTAGATTTGTGGATTCTTTATATAGCTCTCTTTGTTTCTACTTGTTTAATTTCAAATCTGAGTTTAATTATTTCCTGTCATCTACTCCTCTTGGGTATATTTGCTTCTTTTTGTTCTAGAGCTTAACAGATGACCTGTTAAGCAGCTGGTGTATATTCTTTCCATTTTCTTTATGGAGGCACTCAGAGCTATGAGTTTTCCTTTTAGCACTGCTTTCATTGTGTCCCATAAGTTTGGGTATGCTGTGCCTTCATTTTCATTAAATTCTAAAAAGTCTTTCATTTCTTTCTTTGTTTCTTCTGTGACCAAGTTATCACTAAGTAGAGAGTTGTTCAGCATCTATGTGTATTTAAGGTTTCTGTTGTTTTTGTTGTTATTCAAGACCAGCCTTCCTGTGTGGTGGTCTAATAATGAGATTAATTCAGTGTTCTTATATTTGTTGAGGCTTGTTTGTGATTTATTATACATCCAATTTTGAAGAAGGTAACATGAGGTGCTGAGAAGAAGGTATATTCTTTTTTTCACTGTGAAATGTTCTGTAGATATCTGTTAAACTCATTTAGCTTGTGATTTCTGTTATAAAACAAATGACTTTGTCTCTATTTAGTTTCTATTTTCATGATCTGTCCATTGATGAGAGTGGGGTATTGAAGTCTCCCATGATTATTGTGTCAGGTTCAATAAATGCTTTGAGCTTTAGTAAAAGATCTTTTACAAATGTGGGTGCTTTTGCTTTGGAGACATAGATGCTCAGAACTGAGAGTTCATCTAGGTGGATCTTTCCTTTGATGAGTATGTAGTATCCTTTTCGATCTTGCTTGATAAATTTTGGTTGAAAGTTTGTTTTATTGGATATCAAAATTGCAACTCCAGCTTATTTGGGGGGCCATATACTTGGAATTTTTTTCTATCTTTTAGTCTGACGTAGTGTCTGTCTGTCACTGAGGTGTGTTTCCTGTATGTAGCAAAATACTGGGTTCTCTTTATGTAACCAGTCTGTTAGTCTCTTTTTTTTTATTTAGATATTTTCTTTATTTACATGTAAAGATCTCCATTCCCAGTTTCCCCTCCAAAAAAACAAAGAAACAAACAAAAACAACAAACACAAACCCCTGTTGCCTCCCACTTCCCCATCCCTGCCACCCCGCCCTCTCCCACTTTCTAGCCCAGGCATTCCCCTACACTGGGGCGCAGAACCTTCACAGGGCTGAGGTCCTCTCCTCCTATTGATGATCGA
>NW_022196905.1:63174041-63178702 GCF_008632895.1 Mastomys coucha | reverse complement strand
TTGGTGATAGATGTTCTTAGTGAGTCTGACCGGAGCTTGTCCTGTCCCTGATGCCCTGCAAGACCCCTACGACTTTTGGGGCCTGTGCCTCCCCGGTGGCTGCTCCTGGCTTAGGAACTCACTGGAGAGAGGATGGCGGCTCTCACTGGAGACTCCTGGTCATGGCGGTCCCTGGAGGCAGACTCTCCCAGTGCAAGGAAGAGGCAGCTAAGGTCGCTGATCCACCTCTGTTACTCCACTGATGATTGATGTTGAGAGATATTAAGGACCAATAATTTTTAGATGTGAAATTATGTTTGCGTGGTTCTCTTCTTTTGGGTTTGTTGTGAGAAAATTAATTTCTTCCTTTTTCTTGAGTGTAGGTTTCCCTCCTTGTTTTGAAGTTTTCCTTCTATCATCCTCTGTAGGGCTGTATTAGTGGAAAGATGTTACTTAAATTTGGTTTTGTCAGGGGATTCAAAAATTTCAACCCCAAATTGTTTCTGTCAAAATAAAATACAGGGACAAAAATGGAACAGAGTTAAAGGAAAGAACATCCAGTAACTAGTCCAACTTGAGACACATCCTATAGGTGGGCACCCAACCCTGACACAATTACTAATGCCATGTTGTGCTTACAGACTGGAGCCTAATATGGCTGTCCTCTAAGAGGCTCTACCAGCAGCTGACTAAAACAGATGCAGATACTTACAGCCAACCATTGAACTTAGATCAGGAATCTACATGGAAGGGTTAGGGGAAGGATTGAAGGAGCTGAGCGGATGGCAACTCCATAGGAAGAACAATAGTGCAACTAACAGGGGCCCATAGGAACTCTCAGAGAGTAAGCCACCAACCAAAGAGCTTCCATGAGCTGGTCTAGGGCCTCCAGCACATAGGAGAGGATTGCTTTGTCTGGCCCCAGTGGGAGAGGAAGTACCTAATCCTATAGAGACTTGATTCCCCAGGGAAGGAAGATGTGGCAGGGTGAGATGTGGGTAGGTGGGTAGATGGAACATGGAGTGGGACCCTCTCAGAGGCAAAGGGCAGTGGGGAGGGAGTGAAGAACTCTTTGAAGAGGGACCAGGATGTGAAGCAACATTTGGAATGTATATAAATAAAAAAAATTAAAATAAATAAATAAAAAAGAGCCTTGTCATTGCTTGTTCCAGCAGGTTTCCCAATCAATATCCTAAGCATACTTCCATCATGTTCAGCCACCAAGGCCATTGAAGGCTGTGGTTGCAGCCCTGGTTCAACTGGTCACAAGTTTAGCTTATGAAGGTGATACAACCTGTCAACATCCCTGTTATTTACATTAGCAAGGATACAGAACATAGTCTTCAGAGAGTTCCACTGTTCTGTCAAAGGGAATGTGAGAGGTCAGTGGATGACACTTCCAGCACATATGGATATAATCTCAGACAGACTGAAGGAGACTTGTGAGAGTAGAGCCAGAAGTGATACTTAAAATTTCATGAGAAGTACTGTAGTTTACATTCGGAATGTCTATTCTAAACATATAGACATTGTGTTGTGTAACTTCAGGTCTGGCTTATTTGGGTATGTGCTGTTTCATTTATTTGCAGTGCTCTTTTTTACAATAAAATTTATAGATCAAACAAAATCATCTTTTTGGTATTAATACATCTGTTGAACAAAACCATGTATACATAACTAACTTTATGACTTTGTTTGTTGTCTTGAATTTCACATGATTAGATCTTTCTTCCAATTCCTAATGTGTGTTTTAAAAGACGTTACTGAATATATATATAGTTATATGTATCCTGTGAAAACAAATCAAGTTCACTGCTGATGGTGTAGATATAATGACCACTCTTTCTGTCTCTCTCTCTGTGTCTCTCTCTGTCTCCCTCTCTCTCTTCTCTCTCTCTCTCTCTCTCTCTCTCTCTCTCTCTCTCTATATATATATATATATATATATATATGTATATATATATAGATATATTGAAAGACAAAAAGATAAATATAAATTACTAAGTGATATGAATGATCTTATACAAAGGTCCTTCAAAATTGTGAGATTTACAGTTTTACTTTTATAAAATTTATTAGTTAACAGATAATTATAGTAATTATAATAATTCATCAATTAATAGTACAGTGGATCAAATAATTAAAACAATTACGACTGGGTTTAACATCTATTACAATAATACAGCTATGGAGTCTACTCACAGAAGATATAGATAACAGCAAAATTCCCTGTACATTCAAGGCCAATGCTGCTTATTATTACTGTGTCATAACTGACAGTTTTCTGGGTCAATCACATGGTTCATTTTACTCAAAAGGAAACCAATGAAGCAAACATTTTACAACAAAATGATAATGCAATTATATCTTCAATGATCTGCTTAATCTAAATAAAGTGAACTTTTCAACTGAATCAGTAATCATATAGGTTAGTTTGGGAACGTAATGAAGAAATTTTCCCCACCAAAAAAGTTGGTTGTAAATGGTGAGTTAGTAAGTAGAAAAAAAAATCAAAGACAAAAACAAACAAAAAACAAGGCAAAACAAAACAAAACAAAAATACCAAAACCCCCAAAAAACCAAAACAATTTGTCAAGCAAGTATGAGCACTGTATTCATGATAGGCAGTGTCTATATACCCAGGGCAAGTATTGTTGGCCAAAACGCAGAGATAGAATAATCCTCAGGAAGTTGAATTATGAATGACTTGATTATTTAAAACAGTTCTCTCCTCCCTCTCTCACATCTTAAAATTACAAAATCATGCTAGTTTTTTACTATTAATCAATATCAACTTTGTGACTACTAATTTCTATTCTACATCTAATTTTTATACTTCTTAATTTTGTTTGCATATTTACTATTCCTTCCTCATAATCATTTTTTTCTTTTGCTTTAGTGCTTCTTTTTATCAAGTTAAAATGGGCTCTTGGTTTTAGTCTGTATTTTCTCTAATAAATTTATATGGCTTTGTGAATTTCTCTATAAATATGGATTCAGCATCATCACCTGTACATCATGTATATAAATGTAGTATATTAATTATTTTTGAAATACTTATTTCTGAATTTTTTTATCTTGGCTTATTTATTGATATTTGTGAAAACAAGACTACTACTGCCCAACATAATTGGGTGATCTTCCAGCCAAAGCAATGTTTTGGAGGGCAGGTCAGGAGGTATGAAATCTTCTTGGGTTGGAAATGTCTTTATTTCAGTTTATTTTACTTTACTAATAAAAATTTGTCATCTGCCAATCATTTCTTATCCATGTTTTGACTTGGTCTTATCCATATCTTTCTACTATAATAACTTACAACTTGTTGAAGTTTCTTATTAAAGACACGAGTTCTCATCTGCATTTCTTTGCACATACTATTACTTTGCTCTGCTGTGATTATTTGTTGCAATATGTAGTTTTTCACTTATTTTAATCTTCCTGACTTTTTGTATTAGTGAGTTATGATTTATCATATTTGTAAAATTAAATGTTGACTGTGTATAATATTCTTCAGCATTTGCCTTTAGATTTTGAGATATTATCCTAAAGGTCCAATATTCTAGGATTCTAGTGTTTACAAGATCATGTGATATTTTGCAATAGTTGCCACAATGACTCTCTGTATTATGTGTTAAATCTTCTGCACTCTGGTATATAATTAAACTTCAGTATATTATGTATTCAAATATTCTCTTTTCATTCTTTGTATGCCCAATTTTTTTGATTTTCACTAAGTAAATGTTTGACTTGTACAATTTCATCGCTAAAATTTTCATATTTTATTTCTTGCTTCATTATTTTTATTATGTTTCCTCAGCCTGAAACTAGGCTGAAAACACTGACTAAAGTCTCTTCTTTTTAAAAAGTCTATAATCATGCCCATTGTTCTGTTTCTTTTAAGTTATATGTCTTTGTTAAAGTCTACTTTCCAAGATTATTTTCATAGCTAATAGATTCTAAACAACCACTAGACATGTGGGATGTTACATTATCTAATGCTTGAGATTTTGTTCCCTTGAAGTGTATTCAACTTTTTCTACTTTATTTAGTTTTATGAGAACTTATTGACTTTAGGGCTAATTTTGGAAGATATGTCTCCTCAAATTTGTATATTATTCCTTATGTTCAAGTACTTTAGAACTTGTTGGAGATAAGATTTGCAATTAAGTAATTGAGCTAAAAGGTCCTGATGTTGGATTCTAATCCAAGCTGTTCTGTGTCCTTGCAGGAAAATGACATTTAACAATGAGAATAATACCAAAGACAAGCTCTTCCAGGTTACAGAAAGAAGCCTACCTGCAAGTCATGGATAAAGGACTCACAGAGAACCAAATGTCCTGAGAGTTGGAACTTGACCATTTGTATCTAATTTGTACAGAGAAAATCAATTTGTGTTGTTTGAGACTCCTAATCCCTAGGAGCAGCAGAAAGACAACATAGTAGGTCTACCCTCCTACCCATGCCTTGATGATTGCAACATAAATATTGTAGTAAGTTCTAACCCTGTTATCAAACAAATACAAGATCCATTTCTGGCTGTTTGACTTCTCTTCCTGTCCTATATGAGTTCTTAGATAACTGATTCCTTACTTCCCTTGTCACCCTTTCCTTGAACTCTTTTTTTTTTATTTTCTTTATTTACATGTAAATTTCTCCATTCCCAGTTTCCCCTCCAAAAAACA
>NW_022196905.1:63167949-63173259 GCF_008632895.1 Mastomys coucha | reverse complement strand
TATGAACACGGTGGAGCATGTGTCCTTCTTACATGTTGCAGTATCTTTTGGGTATATGCCCAGGAGTGAACTCTTTAAATAGTTAACTTCATGCATCTGTAGGATTACAAATCACCAGGGCTCAAGGGAATCCACTGCAGAATTCTGTTGTAATCTTCCTCCTTAGCTCTTCTTTGTTTATTTCTGTCTTTTGTTTTTAGTTTTTCTTTCCTCTTGTTTGTTTTCTGACATTACACCTCATTTATCACGTAACTCAAGCTTAGGGCTCAGTTGAATTACCTTCCCCACGTTGTCTTACTCTCTTCAACATATGGAAATCTACATAACCTCTTTACTTTCTTCCTGTTAACGTGCATGTCTGTACGTTTGCGTATGGACACATTTGTGTGCAGACTCAAGGTTGATGTCTGGAATATGTTCTGTTATCATCCATCTTTCTCTTTTTTTCCTTCCTTCCTTTCTTTGACTTTTTCTTTCTTTTTGGTTTTATGAGATAAAGTTCTATTTTTTTTGTTTGTTTATTTGTTTTTCCTGACAGGGTTTCTCTGTATAGCCGATGCTATCCTGGAATTCACTCTGTTGACCAGACTCACTTTGAATTCAGAAATTCACCTGCCTCTGCCTCCCAAATACTGGGATTAAAGGCATCTGCCACCTCTGCCCGGCTGAGATAGAGTTCTTTTCTTCTTTTCTTTCTTTTTTTTTTAATTAGATATTTTGCCCCATTGCATCCCCCCTCCCCCTGCTTCTATGAGGGTATTCCCCCACCTACCCACCCAATCCTGCCTCCTTGCCTTGGCATTCCCTTACACTGGGGCATCAAGCCTTCAAAGGAAAAAGGGCCTCCTCTCCCCTCGACAGCCATCCTCTGCTACATATTCGACTGGAGCCAGGTGTCCCTCCATGTGTAGTTGTTCTTCCTGTGGGTTGCAAACCCCTCAAGCTCCTTCAGTCCTTTCTCTAATTTCTCCACTGGAGACCCTGTTCTCAGTCCAATGGTTGACTGAGAGCATCTGCCTCTGTATTTGTCAGGCTCTGGCAGAGCCTCTCAGGAGACAGCTTCTGTAAGCAAGCACTTCTTGGCATCCACAATAGTGTCTGGGTTTGGTGACTGTATAGGGGATAGATCCCAAGAAGGGGCAGTCTATGGATGGCTGTTCCTTCAATCTCTGTTTCATACTTTGTCTCCATACATCTTCCCTTGAGTATTTTGTTCCTCCTTCTAAGAAAGACTGAAGTATCCACACTTTGGTCTTCCTTCTTCTTGAACTTCATGTAGTCTGTGAATTGTATCTTGGGTATTCTGAGCTTTTGGGTTAATATCTACTTATCAGTGAGTGCATACCATTTGTAATTTCCTAAATAGAACTACAATGGCTCAGTCTCTAAAAAGAAAGAAATATAAAAACAAACAAACAAGCAAACAAACAAAACAGAAATGGAAACAATGTCTAGTACCATTGGAAAAGTGTGCAGTGTGGTCAGAAGACAATCATGGTGATACCAGACTTAAATTTAATTTAACATTAAATTAAAATATTACAAGTTTGCTCACTATAATAAATATGCATGGTTTTTAACTTCACATTAAAAAGAACAGCAGGCTATGGATTCTACAGTTGTAACATAAGGTTATATTTATTAATAGCATTTTTTAAGTGTGCATGTGTGTGTCCTTCTAGGAGCCAGACAAAAATTGTTTGAAAAAAATAGTTAACTGTAATAAATTCTGTGAAAATATTAATCCTTTCCTTCTGAAATGTGGCAGTAATATGGATCTTGTAGAATAATAATTGAATATTTTCATTGCTATTTCTGTTTATGCCACTTTTTACTGTAAACTCACTCATGCAAATTACTAAAATGAGCTTTTCAACCTTAAAGGGTACACTAGCATATAGTTATGACTCATATGTCTGAAAGAGGACCTAGCATAAACTAGCCAGAAAATAGTTTGTTGAATTAATGAGTATTAAGGAAAAGAGAAAGAAAACAAATTTTAAAAGACTTACTTTATTTTTAATTATTTGCACATGTGTGTATATAGGCATGTGGATATGTGCATATGAGTGTTGTTGCCACAAAGGCCAGAGGAGGGCACTGTATCTCTTGTAAGCTGCTACTTGTGTGTGATGAAGATTCTTTTTAAGAAGAGCAAATACTGTGTCCTGTGCCTTACAAAGGCTTTCCAGTTTCATGAAGTTCCATTTATTAATTCTTGATCTTGGAGATAGAGTTCTTAATCAAGACTACAGCTTGCTGACCTTGTTAGCCCACTTAGCCAGCTTTCTGTTCATAATTCCTTCCTGCTGCCTTCATATGTTAGAATTACAGGGGAGATAACCTCACCTATCAAACATGTATCTGGATTATGAGTATTTTATATGTAATATATTTGCTTGTTCTTTCACAACATACAGGTAAATAACATCTAGACCCTTTCAGCAATAATTGGATGGCTATATTAGTAATCAGATGAGAGAACTTTTATTTGAGAATCTCTAGAATTCTCCATCCTATATCTCCACTAGCACAAATACTAGTGAAAGGGGTCTTGAGATGTTATTTAAGAATATTGCTCAATTTATTTGTAATGGATTCATCATTATAGTAGACTTTATTATTCAGTCTGGTGGCCTGCTCTGTTTGAAAACCACAAGGATGCTAAGGGATGATGTTTAAATAGATATAATAGTAAGGAAAGGGATTGAATTAGACTGAGATTTCTTTAACAGGGCTAAAGAAGGAGAAGAACATGGAAACATAAAATATAGAAAATTTCTTAGAAAAAATGCTAGTCAACTCAGTGAACTTTTGTTGGGATCCATGAGAGCCCTGAGATAAATATCCTGCCCCAGCTAATTGAGAACCCTGAGATTAACATCCTGCCTGACAATCACAAGGATCCGGCTTGGCCCTGGGAAAAGAACATTCACAGAAATCCACCCCCTCTCCACCTGTCATCCACCCGCTCCCCACCTGTCACACCAGAGCTCAACCCCAGAAGATTTTGTAACCCTCCATCTCCCTCCTTCCTCTCCCCCTCCCCTCCAAGATTTTTGCTTTAAATATGGTCGGCTGCACTAAGTAAACGGCTCTTGACAAGCAATGCTTCCTTGAGTCCTGTCGTCTCTCTCTCCCCCAGTTTTTATTCACAGGTTGTGACCCTCCTCGTTCCCCCGAATAACATGACCTGCAGGCCAGGTCAAACTTTTAGATGTTGTGAATAAAAAGAAATAAGTCATGAAAAAGTGAATGAACTTGGCATCAAGTTCATTCTTAGAGTGCTAAAGGAGCAGTCTTCTAAAGGAAGCTTCATACAAATGGAGAGAAATCACAAGGTAGTAGACAGGGTGAGGGAAGAAACATGAATCAGAAGTTAAATAATATACTTGCAGTTTTGTTTAGTTTCTTGCTCACTTTGTTAAATGTAGAAAGATAAACATTGTTTGAGTGTTCCAGGAAGAAAATACAGCATATTCTAAGTCTCATATACATATCCTTATGTTTTAATTTGTCTTAAATATTCAATTTATCCCATGTAAGTGCTAATAGATCATTTTTAAATGAACCAAAAAAGCAGCAATAATATTGTAAATGACAGTTAAAATGAAAGAGTAATAAAATTTGTCAGCTAGGTGGAGAGATTTCTTTGTACTACACTTCCTTTTATTATTATTATTATTTCCTTTGTTGCCAAAATGACTTATAATTTAAATACTGTATCAATTCCTTAGAAAAGGTTCAAAAGATCACTTATTCATCTAATTTACAATAATTTAAAAGAAATGATATAAGTCATTTAAAATCTTAAGTAAAAAGTAATATTAGCTGTAATAGAATAAGGCAGCTATTCTGGAATAATAGGGAACAATCCTATTTCCCTAAATACAATTTCTCCCTTTCTGTTGCTGTGATAAAATACCATGACAAAGTTTAATTTAGAAGAACTTATATCAACTTATCATTTTACATCCTATCACTATGGGGAAGTGCCAACCCATACATGGCACAGTCAGCAGGACATGGGCCTCCACAGGCTAGGCATAAGACTTGTTTGTATAATAATGTATATATTTTACTTCATGATCCTTCTTCAGGAAATATTTTCCCTGCCGAGGCTATCAGGGAATATTCTCCCTGCCAAGGTTAATGACTTCATGATGATTTGAAGCAGCGTGAGTCTGATAGGTGGGGGTATGTTCAATATGTCTACTGTTCCTTAGCAAAACAGTAAAAGTTGTGACATTTAGGACCACCCTTAAAGCTATAGAAAAGAACTCTAAAAACCTGATTTCAAGAATGTATAAACAGGACTTCTCAACTATGTTGTATGCATAGGATGCAATATGAATTGTACAAGAGGCTTCATGGACTGAAAGAATAGAGGGAACTGCCCTAATAAGTCAGCAAAGGGAAAAGAATAGTTAAAAAAAAAATGAGGACTAATGATTCAAGTAATAAGAGGGGCACCAGGAAGTGAAGGACTGGGGAATCCCATGACAGGATCCCACCCAGCTAAGCATATTGTTTGTATTTACAAAGGCAGACAGATCTCCGAGTTTATTTGCTATGCTAAAAATATATCTATATATCTATAGCTATATACTTGCCATCTTTTTCTATGAATCAAGGAGATAAGGTCGTAAAATATTTATTTGTGGGTTAATCAAAAGGGAACTTATGATAAATTAATGAATCAATATGTAAATAAAACACTGGGCTTTGGTCTCTGTGTGTGTGTGTATGTGTGTGTGAGAGAGAGAGAGAGAGTGTGTGAGAGAAAGGGAGAAAGAGAGAGAGAGAGAGAGAGAGAGAGAGAGGACACTACCTAGTGAGAATGGCTTGGAGAATGAACACAGCTCTTTTAAAATTTTTCTAGCAGGTTTTTCTGACTTTGTTTGGAAAACCCAGGAGCTATCCAGAGAGCTTTTAGAATTTTCTTTCTACCAGGTTTTCTGACTTTGGTCAGAAAACAAAACTTTTTGGAGAGCTAACATAGCTCTTTTAGAATTGTTTTCTAACCGGTTTTCTGATTTTTGTTGGAAAACCGACAAGCTATCCTAGATAGCTATTATAGATATTTTAATTTTTTTTTTCTGGCTTTATGACTTTGGTTGGAAAACTCAAGCGCTATATAAAGCAGAGAGAACTATCTTAAGCAGAGTGAGCTATCTCAAGCTGAGAAAGCTGTTGAGCAGAGAACTATCTGGAGCAGAAGACAGAGCCAAAGCTATCTACAGAACTGTAGGATGCCGTCCCGCAGCTCCTACCTGCGTGGGGTTCCACGAACCGAGGATTTGGAAACCT
>NW_022196905.1:63130966-63157499 GCF_008632895.1 Mastomys coucha | reverse complement strand
CCCAGCGAGCTAAGTCTCTGGTTTCGGATTTGAGTTCTTTCAAGAACACAGCAGGGCCACCACACAGAACAGTCTAGAGAGCTATCTTGAGCAGACTACAGAGCCATCAGCTCACACCCCATCATTGACTTTGAGTCGTTTCTTCCACCACTCCCAAAAACACCTTCTCAGGACCCCCTCTCCAAGCAAAGGCTAGTCCTCAACAAGGAAGTCAAGGCAGAAACTTCAAACAGCTAATATCACATCCACAATGGAGAATGGAGCAGTGAATGCACACACGCTCATTTATTTGTTCCCTGGTGCTCTGCTTGACTTCTTCCTACTTACACAGTTTAAGATATCCTAAAGTGGGATGGTGACAGGCATAATGGATCATGTTTTCCTTATCCACTAACTTAATTAAGACACTCCCCCACAGACTAACCGATTATTGACTAACCCTGTGTAGTACTCCCCTGTTTAGATTTTCTTCCTATGTGATTCTAAGTAGTGTCAAGTTAAAAATTAAACCAATCATCACAGCAACTAAATGTATTTTCCTAATTTTTGGTTTACTGAAGTGACTATTATTCATATTTATTTACTAACCTAAGCTATTATACTATTTGAAATAGCATATTTAATTCTAAATAGTTATGTATATCACTTTGAAATTATCTAGTGATTAAAAATGACAGCATTAATTTCTCAATGTTCTATCTGAATCTTTCTTTTGCCTATTAATTAAACATGACATTTAACTATATTAACAGTATGTCTTATAAAAACAGTTATAGAAGACAGGACCATGAGATGATGGAATGGGTAAAGGCCTTGCTTTCAAACCTGACCACATGTGTTCAATACCTTAAATACATAATAGAGGAAATAACCAACTCCCACAAGTTGTCTTCTGACTTCCACACGGATGCCACATACACATGCATATACATACACATGAGTAAATAACATGTAAAAAATGAACTATGTACATAGTTTGGAAGGTTGTTAATATGTGTCTAATTACAGGTACACAGTGTTTACTTGAAAATAAAAATGCCCTGAGTCCTCAAATTTCCTCTGAAATGAATTTGTACAACTAAAGAATGGTTCTCTTATTATGGTTGTTATTAATTTTTAAATCTCTTTCATAAATCAACAGATATGCATCTAGAGACTCTTTCTGTAAACCAATAGTCACCTTGCTGTCAGAATTTATAATTGATTTGACCTAAGCTAATGACTTGTAATATCACTGAAGTTAAAGGTAAGTATCAAAGTGATTAGGGTTGACAAGTCCAATGTGCAGTCAGAGTTTGCTAAAAAAAAACTGTACCCCATGTTACCAATGATAGGTTACCTTAGGGTTAAGCATGCGTCCTCTATTAGATTGTATTTAAGAACCACTGGCTCTTGCTAGAGAATGAATTACATAAAAATTCTCTAACCTATATCTAGCTGAATAACACACATATTGTCAAAAAGGTTGACAAACCAAACATAGAAACACTTTCAATACAGGTAAGAAAAACAATCCACCAAATCATATAACCACAGACATATATTAACCTTGTTATACCTCATTGTGAGCGAGAATGTTAGCATATTAAATTTAGAAATGGAATTACAATCTCCTGTGTATGGGTGCTCAACTCATTGTCCAATCTACATTATACAGTAGTTTTCTTTAGTTAGTTGGGTATTTTAAGTTGTTAAGCAAGTGCACTAAGAAAAAGGTAAATAAATGGTAACAACTTTAAAACTGCCATAGGTCAGCTTTTATGAACCAAGTTATATAATATATGAAATGAAATGTATGATTAAAAATGTGGTGGATTTATGGATTTATTTTATTTTAAGATGCTTAGAAACTTGTCTTCTTGATTTAGAATATGGGCGAGCCTTGAACAAAATTCTAAATTATTATATATATATGTATATATATAATAATTTAGGTTCTATATGTATTCTATAGATTCTATATTCATATATGTATATGATATATTATATATATGTATATATGTTCATATATACATATGTACATATATATACATATGTGCATATGTATATATATGTACATATATACGTATATATATAATACAAATTCTAAATTCTATTACCTCACTGGAGTAGGTTTTACTTAGGAAAAAAAGTAACTCACGTATAAGTTAAAGTTACAAAGTTACACGCAGAGGCCTCCCAAATAGTGTTAATTTTACTAATTTAGTATGGTAGATGCCATCTCTATGTAATTCCATGCATGTCAGAAACATAAAACATTTCTTACATATTTATTCCGTTTTGCAAAAAGTCTTGCTGACACTTTAAAATCTTCCCAAAATATGTGAAAGGGATGTGTTAAATACAATAATACACACTATTCATATTCAGAAGAAATGAAAATCAATTTTGTATTTAGCAAGGATCTAAAAATTCTGTGAGGTGCATATGTCCAAATACGCATGCATGGATTTATGTCTTCGGGAGAAGATTTAAAGATTTATTTATTTCATGTATGTGAGTACACGGTTGCTGTCTTCTGAAACAACAGGATAGGGCATCAGATCCCCATTTCAGATGGTTGTGAACCCCGCCATGTGGTTACTGGGAATTGAACTCAGGACCTGTGGAAGAGCAGTCAGTGCTCTTAACTGCTAGGTTATTTCTCCAGCCCTGGTAGAACATTTAAAACTGTTACTGGCTTATTTAGCTTTATTTATTAAAAAAAAATGAACAAAAACAATGTTTCAATATACCTTTTCTACATCAGTTTATTACTCACAAAATACTAACATAAGTTTAAAATAAACAACTGAATAATATGTCATTTTGAGTACATAATAAATTTGAATAGCACTTATAGCTAGATCTGAGAAAAGTAATGATAAGTGGAAAGCTCAAGTAAGGTATATAGGTTACTGTGAATCTGGGTGAGACTCAGCTGATTCTATGTTTTCCATGTGGGAATAAAAAATATTTTTTATAATATTAAAGTCAATATAAATTTTTTTTATATTTGGAAAGAATATTCAAGTCAATCGAAAAGATAGTGAATGTGTTGTGTAGAGATGTGCCCAGAAACATGTGACTCTGAATGGAAATATAATTTAAGAAGCCAGAAGCCATTAAAAACTATTTCCACATAACCACGGGTGCTAAAGATACCCATGCAACATTTTGAAGCAAGCAATTTTCTGAGCAAAGATTGGTTCAAGCATTTTAAGAAGCATTTTCATTTACATAATGTGAAGTGAATACAGACAGAGGTGTCCACAGAATATACAATAGAGTGCAAATCCCTATTAAAGCAAAGAGTGCAGAGACAAGTGCCTGAAAATGTTCCACCTGGAACTGAATTCAGTAAGGGAAATAAATGTGTTTGTAAACACATAATCATGCTGTGTATTGCCAACTCACATATAAAATACGTCAGGAACAGCCACATACTATCACTGTTTTAGAAATATAGTTTCAACAAAGGTTCAGAGTTCTATTACCATATTTTTCACTGGTAAAATTATGTAATACAGCTTACATCAATATCAAAAGAAATTAAGTTATTAAGAAATTTATTGAAACTAGTGTAAAATTACAGTTTATTTTATTTATTTATAATCCAGTTGTTGCTTTCGTTCCTAGTTCCCTCTTCCACAGTTCCTCCTCCCTGCTGCCTCCAAGAGGGTGCTCCCCCTCTACTAGGCCTTCCTCTTCCCTGGGGCCTCAAGACTCTCAAGAATTAAGTACATCTTCTCCAACTGAGGACAGACCAGGCAGTCCTCTGCTATATATGTGCAAGGGGCCTCTGTTTAGGAAATATCCTCCATGCCAATGAGTTCAAGGCTCTTTCCCACTTTCTTGTCTACTACATTCAGTGTATCTGTTTTTATATTGAGGTTCTTGGTTCACTTGAATTGAGCTTTTTGTAAGTTGATAAATGTGGATCTAATTTCATTCCTCTACATAGAGACAGCCAGGTAGACCAGCACCATTTATTGAAGATGCTTTCTTTTTTCCACTATATGTTTTTGGCTTCTTTGACAAAGATCAAGTGACCATAGGTGTATAGGTTTATTTCTGGTTCTTTATTCTATTCCACCAGATCGATCTGTCTGTCACTGTACCAATATCATGCAGGTTTTTTTTTTTATCTCTATTGTTTTGTAGTGTAGTATAGCTTGAGGTCAGGGATGGTGATTCATTGAGAAGATCTGTTATTGTTGACAATTGTTTCATCTATCCTGGCATTTTGTTTTTCCATATGAAGTTGAGAATTGCTTTTTCCATGTCTGTGAAGAATTGTGTTGAAATTTTGATCAGTATTGCATTGAATGTGTTGATTGCTTTTGGTAAGATGACCATTTTTACTATGTTAATCCTACCAATCTATGAGCATGGGAGATCTTTCCATCTTCTGAGGTCTTCTTCAAGTTGTTTTTTTAAAGAGATTTGATGTTCTTGTTGTACAGGTCTTTCACTTGCTTGGTAAGAGGTACACAAAGAGATTTTATACTATTTGCAGCTATTGTGAAGGGTGTTGTTTCCCTAATTCCTTTCTCAGCCTGTTTATCATTTGTATAAAGGAAGGGTACTGATCTGTTTGAATTAATTTTATATCCTGATTCTTTGCTAAAGTTGTTTATCAGCTGTAGGAGTTCTTTGGTGGAATTTTAGGGGTAGCTTTTGTATACTATCACATTTCAGAGTCATTTTAATATGCACTTTTCTGAGGGCTAATAATGTTGAACATTTCTCTAAGTGTTTCTCAGAAATTTGTGATTCCCTGATTGAGAATTCTCTGAATAGGTCCTTGCCCCAATTTGAACTGGATTATTATATTTTGATATCTAATTCCTTGACTTCTTTATATATTTTGGATATTAGACCTCTATTGTGTTGAAAAAAATCCTTTACCTTCTCTAGGCTTTAACAAATGGTGCTTGTCTGATTGAAAGTAGCCTTTGCTATATAGAAGCTTTTCAGTTTGATGAGGTCTCATTTGTTCATTGTTGACCTTAGTACATGCACTGTCAGAATGTTGTCTCCTGTACCAATACATTCAAGATTGTTATCTACATTCTCTTCTATCACTTTCAGTGTGTCTTGCTTTAGGTTGAGGTTGTTGATCCTCATGGACCTTAGGATTTGGGCAGGGTGATAAATATCAATCTATTTGCATTCTTCTACATGTGGCTATCCAGTGAGACCAGCACCATTTGTTATAGATAACTTCTTCTTTCCATTTTGTATTCTGTATTCTTCTTTAAAACTTGGATGTGCACAGGCACATGGATTTATGTCTTAATCTTCTCTGGATTCCATTGTTTAACATTTCTGTTTTTATGCCAATATCATGTGATGTTTACAAATATATTCTATAGTAGAACTTGAAATCATGGATGGAGATACCTCTAGCAGTTCTTTTATTGATCAGAATTGTTTGAGCTATTCTGAGGTTTTGTTGTCTATATATATATGAAGTTGGAAAATATTTTTTTTAATACAAGTAAAAACTTTTCTTGGAGTTTATATGGGGATTGTGTTGAATCTGTCAATTGTTTCTGTTAGGATGGCCATTTTTACTATGTTAATCTTACTGATCTATGACCATGAGATATCTTTACATCTTCTTATATCTCCTTCAATGTCTTTTGTAAAATAATTGAAGAATGTATCATACAAATCTTTCATTTGATTGGATAGAGTCATCTGAAGATTTTTTTGTTATTTTAGGATATTGTGATGGATATTGTTTCCATGATTTATTTCTCAGCTCATTTATCATTTGTATATAGGAAGCTACTGACTTTTGTTGTTAGTTAGTTAGTTAGTTAATCTTCTATCCCTCCACTACACTGAGGTCTTTATCAGGTATGGGGATTCCCTAGTAAAAATTTTAATCTCTTATGTATACTATCATATAATCTGAAAATAGTGATAATTTGACTTTTCCCTTTCCTATCCTTATCTCCTTGATCTCCCTCAGTTGCCTTGTTGATCTATCTAAAATCACAACTACTGTATTGAAATGATACCGAGGGAGTAATCAACCATGTCTTCTTTCTGCTTTTAGTGGGATTGCTTTGATTTCTCTTCACATAGTTTTGTTTTCTGTAGGATAGTTGGAAAGTTCCCTTTTGTATGTGTGTTTTGGCACATTCCTAATCTCTCCAGAACTTTTTATCATGAACGTGTATTGTATTTTATCACAGGACTTTTCTGCATCATGTTGTTTTTCTCTTTCGGTTTGTTTACAAGGTAGATGGAAAATTTTTGCTGTTTGTATATTGACCTATCCCCAAATCTCTTAAAGGAAAACTACTTGATCACTTGATCATAGTAGATGGTCTTTATGTTGTGTTCTTAGATTCAGTTTGCAGATATTTTGTTGAATATTTCTCCATCTATGTTCATAAGAAAATTGGGCTGTAATTTCTTTTCTGTGTTGAATGTTTATGTGATTTTCATATCAGAGTAACTGTAACTCCATAAAATGAATTAGGTAGTGTTCTTTCTGTTTTTCTTCTGTGGAATAACTTGAGGAGTACTAGCATTAGCTCTTTCAAAGTTTAGAAGAATTGTGTGCTAAAACTATCTAACCCAAGGCTTTTTTGTGGAATGGGGGTGGGGGGTTGGGAAATTTTAATGACTGCTATTTTTCACTAGGGGTTAAAAGTCTACTTAAATTGTTTATCTGATCTTGATTTAACTTTTGATAAGTGGTACCATTTGAGGAAATTATTCACTTCTTTTTCAGATTTTCCAATTTTGTGAACTGTAGGTTGTTAAACTATGTCCCTATGACTCTCTGTATTTCCTCATTGTCTGTTGTTATGCCCACTTTTCATTTCTGATTTTGTTGTTTTTAATTCTCTACTTGTCCCTTAGTTTGGAAAAGGGTATGCTTATTTTGATGATTTCCTTCAAGAACCACTTCTTGGTTTTATTGATTCTTTGCATCATTGTCTTTGTCTCTATTTTATTGATTTTAATCCTAAGTTTGATTATTCCTTGCCATCTACTCCTCTTTCATGTACATCTTTTTTTCCCAGGGGTACTATTAAGTTATTGTCTGAAATCTCTCCCTTTTAGTTATTTTTGTAGGCACACAGTTCTATGAACTTTCTTCATACACTAATTTTCTTTGTGCCTATAAAGTTTGGGAATGATGTTTATTCATTTGTCTTGAACTCTAGAAAATATTTAATTTATTTTTTTCTTTCCCTACCCATTTTTTTTCACTCAATAGTGACTTGTCCAGTTTCTATGAGTTTCTGTTGTTTCTGTTATTGATATCAAGTTTTAATCCATGGAGTTGTTTCAATTTTCTTGTATCTGTTGAGACTTGCTTTGTGTCCCAGTATGTGGTCAGAAAGTTCAATGAGATGGTAAAGAGAAGCTATATTCTTTTTTTGTGTTTATGTGGAATGCTATATAAATATTTATTAGGTACATTTTGTTTATAATGTCAGTTATCTTCAGCAGTTCTTTAGATTAGTTTTTGTCTGGATGACCTCTTCACTGATATCTCTCAATATCAATGGTCTAAATTTTCCAATAAAAATATACAGATTAGCAGAATATAAATGAAAGTAAGACCCATCCTTCTTATGCATAATGAAAAATACCTCATCAACAAGGATAGGCACTATCACAGGATAAATGGTTGGAAAAAGACATTCTAAGCATCTAAGCATCTGTGTGTATGTGAGCACGCATGTATGTATGCATGTACATGATCACACATGTGTGTTTGTGAGTGTGTGGGTGTATGCATGTGTGTGTATGTGTATGTGTGTATGTGTGTGTGTGTATCCCCTTCCTTTGGATTTACTAGTCTAAAATTATAGGCAAGAACAGAGTAGTAAAGTCTCCCACTATTAGTGTGTAATCAATATGTGGTTTAAGCTATAGTAGTGCTTAGTTTACAAAAATGAGTGTTTTGTGTTTGGAGCATACATGTTAAGAATTTCAATGCCATCTTAGTAGAATTTTGCTTCAATAAATATGTAGAGTCCCTTTTCTATCTTTATTGATTAATTTTGGTTTAAAGTTTATTTTGCTAGCTATTAAAATTGCTAAGCTATGCCAACTTGCTTCTTATGTCCATTTGATTGAATTTTTTTTCAAACTCTTCACCCTGAGATAATGCATATCCTTGATGATAAGGTATATTTCTTCTATGTAGTGAAGGATGAACCCTGTTCTTATATCTATCCTGTTAATCTATGTATTTTTATGGAATAATTGAGGCTATTGAGAGATTTCAAGATTAATGATACTTAATTCCTGTTCCCCTCTTCTTCTTCTTCTTCTTCTTCTTCTTCTTCTTCTTCTTCTTCTTCTTCTTCTTCTTCTTCTTCTTCTTCTTCCTTCTTCTTCTTCTTCTTCTTCTTCTTCTTCTTCTTCTTCTTCTTCTTCTTCTTCTTCTTCTTCTTCTTCTTCCTCTTCTTCCTCCTCCTCCTCCTCCTCTTCCTCCTCTTCCTTCTCCTCTTCTTCTTCTTCCTCCTTCTTCCTCCTCCTTCTTCATTTTCTTATTATTGGTGGCTGAGCTGCTGCTGCTGCTGGTGTGTGTGTGTGTGTGTGTGTGTGTGTGTGTGTGTGTGTGTGTGCACATGCATGCATGCACATATGCACTTGATATGTGGGAAGTTCTTTTATCTTCTCTTGTTTTGGTTTGTGTGAGATTACTTATTTCCTGTGTTGTCACAAGTGTAGTTAATCTCCTTGGTTGGGATTTCCCTTCCGTTTTAAAAAATTGCTTATTTTGTTTATTTACATTTCAAATGTTATGCCCCCTCCAAGTTCCCCCCAGTCCCCCCCTACTCCATCCCCTCTACCCCTGCCTGCAGGAGGTTGCTCCCCCACCCCACCTCTTTATCATTCCCCTACACTGGGGCATCGAGCCTTTATAGGACCCAGGGCTTCCCCTCCCACTGATGCCAGATTAGGCCATCCTCTGCCACATATATAGCTTGCAACCTTATAGGAGGAACAACAATATCACCCAACCAGATCCCCCATAGCTCCCTAGGACTAAACCACCAACCAAATAATACACATGGAGGGAATTTTCCTTCTAACACCTTCTGTAGTGTTGGATTTATAGATAGCTATACTTTATCATGGAATATCTTATTTTCTGTATCTGTGGTTGCTGAAAATTTCACCGTTTATATTAGTCTGACTCAGATTAGAAAGGGTGTATTTTCTTCATATACATTTTAATGATCAGAGATACCCTTTCAGTCTAGATTAATTACAAGTTGTTTTAGACATGGAGTTTCTTTAGAACAGGAAAAAGGAAAGCAGGACATGGGTGATCACTAGGAATTTTTAACCTGAAAAGTGCACCCAAATTATACACTCATCTGCAGTGTTCTTGCTTAATGTATCAAAAACAAATCAATCTTGGAGTAATGACATGAAGAATTCAATAAATTGCTTATAGTATATTTAGCACAGTAACTATAATAGTTTTGATAAAACATGGTTACATTTTAATTTGTGGAAAATATTGGATAGGAATTTTATAAATATATAATTCCTACAGGTTTCTAAATAAGTAAATAAAACAGTTTAATGGCATACTAAGATGCATTCCTTGTCTATTCAATGCCTCCAGCAGAGCCAAGGAAGGTACTAATTAATAAGGGAGTCTCACTTCACAAGACTGCTAAAATTGTACTAAAATCCTTGGGAACTCGTTCAAACCTTTCAATCTCATCTATGTGTAACTAACCATAGCTGATGCTTCAGAACAAAAAAAAGTACTTTAAAATACAGAACACTTCACACAACATCCACTTCACCTCCACTAACAGAAAGCAGAAGGTGACTGTCAAAACTTTTCAGAAATGTAAACCAAGAACCAACAAATAAGAAGCAGAAGAAACTGTAGTATAACAGCCAAACATAAGTATAATAATATTTGAAAAATAATTAGTAAAAATAATTTCTAATTAGATGTATAATGTGAGTCTGAAAGTTATGTTTCAGAATATAAATGCACCAACAATAAGAAAAGAAGCAAAAAACAAATTAATATTGAAATCAATGTGCTTCCTGACAGAAAATATATTATATGATTCTATTTACATGAGATGTCTTAAGAATTCTATTGCTGCCAGGCAGTGGTGACGCATTCCTTTAATCCCAGCACTTGGGAGGCAGAGGCAGGCGGATTTCTGAGTTCAAGGCCAGTCTAGTCTACAGGACAGCCAGAGCGATACAGAGAAACCCTGTCTTGAACAAACAAAAAACAAACAAACAACAACAACAAAAGAATTCTGTTGTTGAAATATAAATGCTGGAATTGCAGATGAAAAAGTCTAAACCTTTGAGAGTCTCCAAATATTATGACTGATTTCACTTTATCTTATAAAATGCTGATGCTAATTAAAGCTATCTGAACTGATTACTTTAATTATATACTTTGCTGGACACATAGTATTAAAAGGCAGCACCATCATTTTCTAAAAATGTCTGCTTGAGCAATCACATGGATAGGGCCAGTGAGCTGACTTTGCAAGCAGGACTGTTTGGCATCATTCTAAACTGGCTGAATCCAATCTCTGGGAACCACTTGGGAAATTGAATGAACTGACTCCAAAAGATTTTCTGTCATTTGTTCTCTCTAACTTCATCACAATATGTACATTTGAATACACATACACACACACACACACACACACACACACTGAATGAATAAATGAATACATGAATGAATGAGTGAATGTAATACAATATTAAGAAATCCCTTTGGCAGTCAACTTAAATATGAAGAGACATTATAATTATAATTTTCCTCTACTTTAATGAATGTTCATTTTTTTAACCCTTTCTATTAAGTACATGATACCCTAACTTAATTTGAGCTTGTACCATTGAGTCCAGTCAATGAAATGTATATTGTTTCTATATTAATGAAGAAAGGGTGACAGATTGTTACAGTGATTATAAAATTACTCAAAGGCAGTGGACCCCAGGTTTGCCCCACATCCCAGGCTACCTTCAACACTTCTAAAATGCAGATTTGCGTTATGAATCTCATCCTATACTGAGTGCTTCCCCACCACTGAACTCTTGTGCTCCAGTGTCCTGAGCCTTCTCTTTTTAATTCCTAATCAGCCAATCATATATGCAGTTCAGCAACATTATCTATTGCCCACGTTTTTAGTTATGTACCACTGATCATTTACATTAAAACAAAGATTCTGGATGTTCACAAGAACAACATCCATTCCTTGAAAAGCCCTTCCTTGATCTTCTGTTTTCTTTTCCTTTTTCTTTTTTCCAGTTACAATCGTGGCTTCTTCCCAACCTGACAGGGACACTAGGCTGTCATTGGACACTGCCTGGCTGCTATCCTCTGTAGGAGCCATAATAGCTGTTACCACTGATTGCTTTCGGTATTTTTCCTTTGAAATGTCCTTCATTCTTATCTTTGAAAACAATGCCTTATTTCTCATGAATAATTCTCAAACTCTGAGCCATCTTTGGGACTCATGGTGGAAAGAACAGCCCTCGCTGAAATGAAGATTTATCAGGTCCCTCCCTGTGAGGTGAGTTTTCTACTTTGGGGAAAACCCAGGAGACCTGTTGATTCTATATACTTGTGGTAGTTCCAAAACACATAGCCTACAATTACATTTTGCAAAACTGGTCTTACCTTATGGATTACCAGTTTTTCCTGGCTTTGACTTCCCATTGGTGGTGACTCTAAATCCTATTACTTAGCTTGTGAGATCTTTACTATGCAGATCTTCATCCTGCGTTATCCTAATTATCTTCTTTCCTACCCACACCTGGGAGGACTCCTGCTTCTACCCAGGGTCCTTGGCTTCCTACTTATTACTGTTCATTTCCATAACCTCCAAGGTATTGTCTGATAACTAAATCTTCTATGACTAGGACCAGATCATCAAGTTTAGATTTCATGAGACAGGTTTTCATAAATATTACTCCTTCATCACAGTTAATTGTCTACTGTATGTCTCTACTCTAATGCTCATTCTAGCCATTCAGATCTCATTTCCCTATGTGCCCTGCCTATGCATGTTTCTCTCCTGCTGCTTAGAAATCTCTTCCTCTCAGAAAACCTCTATAGGAAACAGAGGAGGCTATGAGTTAGTGATGTTCTGTGTGTCATTGAATTGAGCACAACCTCCAAAGACTTCAAAGGTCTTGGACCCATGGCATTTATATGGAACAGACACAGGAGCAGTGATTATTTACTACTGTATACAAAGAACAACAACATTTTCCTCCACCAAGAAGTTCCGAGTCTAACATTATTCTCCTCAGAGACTACCTATTAAAACTAACTAGTTTTTCTCTCCCACTCCCTCTTCCCCTCCCTCTCCCTCTCCCCTCCCCACCCCTCCCTTCTCTCTCTCTTTCTCTCTCTCTCTCTCTCTCTCTCTCTCTCTCTCTCTCTCTCTCTCTCTCTCTCTCTCTCTCTCTCTCTGAGCTGTATATAATAAATACATTGAGTTTGTTCTGGGTACAGAAGTTTCCCAACCCAACCTGATCTTAATTTACCATACATTTGTCTGTGTGTCTTTCCTTTCTTCATTTTCTCATGTCAGCTACTCAGAATTCCAGAATACAGAGACATGGCTGAATCCCCTATAGTACCCTCATAGTGCTCTGTACATGGTCTGTACTCAGTAAATGTCTGCTCAAGTGTACAGGGAAAGAGTATACAGTGGTATTCAATTATAACAAAAATTTCTAGACCACTCAGAAAGGTATTCTTGGGTAGAGTTTTTCCTTCAGTTCTTGTCATCTGGGAAGAAATATTTTGCTCAGAGTTACAGCCAAATAAGTAGAGCTTTACTTACCAGAACAATGGAGAGAGTACCCCAAAAGTTACCAGACATTGATGAACTAGAAAAAAAGTGAAGCAGCAGTTGAGTCTGTGAAGTGCTCATCTTTAATTCATTTGTATGAAGTGAATTATAATGTTCATGATGGAACATGATCTTGAACTACTTCTAGGGAAAATCTTTCCAATTATACTTTTAAGAAGGACATTAAAGTGCTGCAGGAAAAACAGATAAAAAACCATGAGTTTTTGAAAATGGTTTTAGAATGAAGGTGGAACATTTGAGCATGTAGACTCTATCTGTGCATATGTGTCACTTGTCTTAGTTCCCCAGAAATATAATTTGTAATATGTGACATTGTGGATGATACTGAATCTATTATCTTGCCTCCTACATATACCCAAGTACAAGTTCCAAGTAGTGTGATACAGGATAACTATAATATCATTATCAGTGTCTTTATATGTATTCAACTGCTTGACTCCAAACACTAGAAGGAAAAAAAGAATGATTCACAGCATTTTGTGGCTCAGTGGAAGGATTGGTTCCATCTTTTCTCATAATCTACTATAGATTAAGTAGAATCTACTCATAATCGTTCTTGTAATCTATTATTCATTAAGATTGCTATAGTGAATTGGTATGTTCTACTTGGCTTTGAAAGTATTTCATACATTATTGGATGATATAAAGTCTAAAATAAAAGTGCAAAGAGATTTGATATCTCACAGATGCTCAACTGTTGGAAGGAGAGAGGGAATTCCCAGTCATCATTAAAAAATAAGTATTGTTATAATTAATTGAGCTCATTATTTTTATAACTGAATCACCTCCTTAAGGTCCCACTTACAAATACTATCATTATGGGGTAGTCAGGTAAAACAAACACTTGCTTTTTTTTTCAGATAAAATAGGTTTTATTTTCTTCTATCACCATTGAGATTGATGTGATCTTTATATGAAGAAGGAAAAATTTAAAAAGAAGGATGTTCCCCTTTCTAAAATGACTTCTGCTTTTTATCAGAGAAGGTTACAAGATAAAATAATATTTTCTGCGCTCTCACTAGATGTAGAGGAATAATCCTTTTATGCTTTGCACAGAAACTTTAAACGTTTTCCTGATTTATGACATTTTCACAGATAATTTCCAGAGTTTGTCCCAGATGTGCTGTGTTCTGATGAAAATAAACAGTTCTCTGTTCTTTTCCTCTAAGGAGGAGCTTGTCATACTCTGAAATTCAGTCCCTTGGCTATCTTTGGGTAATAGCATTTGGACAGATTAAAAAAATATATTATTTGGATAAGAGTTATGTTCTCTTTTGTTTTCACAGGGTAGGAGTGCTGTACACTGAACCACCTTCAATTGTTTTTATCACTGCAAAATCACATGTGCAATACAATGCCCAGTGCAAAGTAAGACACCTATTTGAATAAACACTAATGCTGTATGACTCTGTCATTTAATCCATTACATACTATATGTATGATATTCTAAATTGAAAATAAGTAGTACTGTTATATATGTGTTTATACTTTCTTTTTTTCCCTAGAAGTCCATTTGCATTTCACTTAATGTGCTGCCTTCACTGAACTTGTCACAAGTTTAGACATATGTATTTGTATAGAGTGAGAGGATCCACGATTTGATCTCTCCTACCACAACTGCAAGATACCCAGAGATGCTGTACTTATATAGTAATTTTCCCCTAATATGTTAACTTACATTAAAAGTGGACCCACAAATAACTGCTGAATATATTCTGGAATGACCGCTATGTAAAAATGACATCAAGAAGAGTGTAGAAGTGTAATAAATAACATTTTAATTTGTGATGTGATGAAATATTTTAGGCAATTATACCTAAAACAATTGTAAAGTGTTTGGTACTTGCCACGGACCGGGATTTCTCGCGGGGTCCCTGTTCCACGGGACAAGGGATTCTGGTCAGGTGGGCACGGGATTCGGCTTTGACAAACAGACTACACACGGGTGGTGTAAAATCTGAGTGTATTTCTTTTAAAAATGACATGAGGCTTTTACAATCATTGCAAAAGAGAAATGAAAAATCTGGCAGCTCAACAGTTGAGGTACCTCTGAGGCTATCTGAAACATACTGGGTCTAAAGCACCAGCTATCTCCTCTGAACTGGTGCTGCATCCCCCAGGCCCAAGTGCTCTGTGCCCGGGGACTGCGAGAGATACATGAATCTGAGTCCTAGCCCATCTAAGTTCTGGTGCTAGTCCTGCATGTGAGTCCAAGTCCTTCTTCCCCCAGTCCTAGTGCTAGACTGAAGTCACTTGGCAAGCGACCCACACACACCCAGGTCAGCAGGGTCTGATAGCTAGGTGTGAAGCAGGAGGAAGAGGGGTGGAGCCCTCTCTGTTGAGGTATTCTTATGCTAATTCTCTGGTTCTTGCTGGAGGCAGGCAGAGGAGAATCTTGACCTAACACTTTCAGCTAATGTCTTAGAGTGAGAGAAACCTTTCAATTACTCTCTACTACTTAAAACATTAAACTAGGATAGTTGGAAACATTGGTGAAGGTCAGAAAGCAATGTCCGAATTTTCTCTTGCTAGCTGTAAAAAAAAACGATATCTTGGTGAGTTCCTAGCACACTAGTAGGAGGACATATCTGGGCCAACTCTGAGTTTGGGGTGCCAGGCTATAATGCGGAGGCAGGAGACTGACTTTCCTTGAAGTTTACGCCTCAGACACCGCCTTCACGCAAAGTGTGCGTGGCAGGTACTCTTTCAGGCATAAGTGATTCTTCCAAAGTAAGAGAAGTCATTTGTGTCCCAGCCTAGAATAGAAACTAGGTCTTCCATTCTAAATCCATTGCTCTCTCAATTCAAGAGACCTGATTTGGTGGAGGTGGGGGATACTTTCAAAGATTTGTTTACAGATTTTGGAATGTCTGCATTGTGATATAGGGGAAGGGGAAGAAAGAGTTTAAAATATGTCTCTGTAATGATCCCTAAGCAGACAGGAATGCTGTATCACAGTATGTTGTTTCTTGGGGAAATGATGTTCAGAGAGGCTCTGCATCAGGGATCTACTTGTCCCAGTGGACAGAGGTCATGATGTCAGATACTGCGGCCTCAGACATTTCAGTATTTTCTTCTAAACCAAACAGTAATGAAAACTAGCATTTTTATGCTAGAAATAATGGTTTTCCTGCCCTGCCTATTACGCAGGAAGAGATAAGGAGAAGAATAAATAAGTCCTCCAAGACATTGCACAGATTCCATGAACATCAAATCATAAAGCTTTTCTGAATATCATTATCACTATTAATAAGTAATAACAATAAATGCCTGCACAAAGAAACAGTTTGAGACAGTTATCTATTACCTCAAATATTAGGCAACACCACATAACATAAGAGAAGCTTTTTAAAAAATATCAAAAGATGTTTAATGTATCTCTAAATAAATATTTAAAAACATCTACAAGCAAATAAGATTGAATAAACTAAAATTAAAGTGTCAGCTGTTCATTAGTGAACTATACATACATTAAATAGTATGCTAAAATGTGTTCAATTTTGGGACTACTAAAAGATAATATATAAATTTCAGAAATAAACACAATATCAGTATAAGAAGTTCATTTTTATTTTTCCTTGTTTTCTAATTAATTATTTACTACATCCCGATTACAACTTCCCCTCCATCTTCTCCTATAAGTCCCTCCCTCCTACATTCTCTGCCCCCATCCACACTTTCTGTCCTCCCCTTCTCCACATAAAAGGGAAGGTCTCCCATGGATATCAACAAGCCATAACAGTAAGACTGAGTGCATCTTTTCATTTTGAAGCTAGAGGAAGCAGAACAGTTAGGGGAAAATGATCCAGAAACAGGTAATGTAGTCAGAGATAGTCCCTGCTCCCCTTTTGGAATCCCACACAAAGACACAGCTACACAATTGTTTCATATGTTTAGAGAGTCTAGGTCAGGCATGTTCTCTGCTTGGCAGTACAGTCTCTATGAGACATTATGGACCCAAGTTAGTTGATTCTGAAGGTTTTCTTCTACCTCCAGCAATCCTTCCTTCCCCTCTTCCACAGGGTTCCCCGAGCTCTATTTAATAATTGTCTGTGGATCTCTGAATCAGTTTCTCTCGGTTGCTGGGTGAAGCCTCTGATGAGTTATGCTAGATTTTTTTCTGGAAACAAAACAGAATATCATTAATAGTGTCATATTAATAGTATCATTAATAGTGGGCTCCCTCACACAGTATGGGTCTCAAACCAGTCCAGTCACTTGTTGGCCTTTCTGTCAAATTCTGCTCAACAATTTATCTATTCACACCTTGTAATCAGGACAAATTGTGGGTCTAAGGTTTTTGTGGCTTGGTTGGTATCTCAAGCACTCCATTTGAAGTATTGCTTAGTTACAGAAGATGGCCATGGCAGTTTTGGCTCCATATCCCCCATTGCTAGGAGTCTTAGTAAGGGTCACACTCAGGTTCCTGGGAGTTTCTTAGGACTCTTGCTCATCCTGGAGGTGCCTCCTCATCCAGTAGTCTCCCAGTTCTCTCTTCCTCCATCTTGCCCTCAACCTATCACTCCTGTCCTTATCTCTTTTCCTCTCCCATCTAGTCCCCTCCCTTCATGCACCCCAGATGTCTAATTTATTTCCCCTTCTCAGAGAGATTCAAGTTTCCCCCCTGTGTCCTCCTTGTTACTTACCTTCTTTGGCCTGTGTTTTTTAACATGGTTATCCTATACTTTATGGATAATATTCACTTATAAGTAAATACATAGCATGTTTGTCTTTCTAAGTTTGAGTTAGCACACTGAGAATGATCTTTTCTTGTTCCAGTCATTTACCAGCAATTTTTATGATGACATTTTTTTAATGGTTGAATAATATTTCTTTGTAATACTCGCTTGTATAAATGTATCACAATTTGTTATCCATTCTTTGGTTGAGGGGAATCTAGGTTGTTTCTAGTTTCTGGCTACTATGAAAGATGTCACTATAAACATAGTTGAGCAAATGTCCTTTTGGTATGATTGAGCATGTTTTGGGTGTATACCTAGGAGTGATATAGCTGGATTCCACCTCACACCAGTCAAAATGGCTAAGATCAAAAACTAGGTGACAGCAGATGCTGGCAAAGCTGTGGAGAAAGAGGAACACTCCTCCATTGTTGGCATGATTATAAGCTGGTAGAACCCCTCTGGAAATCAGTCTGGTGGTTCCTCAGAAAATTGGGCATAGTACTAACTGTGGGCCCAGCTATACCACTCCTAGACATATACCAAAAAATTCTCCAACATATATCAAGGACACATGCTCCACTGTGTTCATAGAAGCCTTATTTATAATATCTAGAAGCTGGAAAGAATGCGGATGTCCTTCAACAGAGGACTGGATACAGAAAGATGTGGTACATTTACACAATGAAGTACTACTCAGCTATTAAAAGCAATGAATTTATGAAATTCTTAGTTCATCCAAATAGATGGAACTAGAAAATATCATCCAGAATGAGGTAATCCAGTCACAAAATAACACACATAGGGGAATATTAGCTCAAAAGTTCAGAATACCCAAAATACAATTCACAGAACACATGAAGCTAAAGAAGAAAGCCCAAAGTGTGGATGCCTCAGTTCTTCTTAGAAGGAGGAACAAAATACTCATGGGAGCAAATATGGAGACAAAGTATGAAACAGAGCCTGAAGGAAAGCCATCCAGAGATTGCTCCACCTGAGGATCCATACCATATACAGTAAACAGACCCAGAGACTATTGTGGATGCCAAGAATTGCTTGCTCACAGAAGCCTAATATAGCTGTCTCCTGAGAGGGTCCCCAATGGAGGAGTTAGAGAAGGGACTGAAGGAGCTGAAGGGGTTTTCAACCCCATAGGAAGAACAACAATATCAATCAACCAGATCCCCTATAGCTCCCAGGGACTAAACCACCAACCAAAGAGTACACATTGAGGGACCCATGGCTCCAACTGCTTATCTAGTGAGGATAGCCTTGTCATGTATCAAGGAGAAGAGAGGCCCTTGATCCTACGTAGGCCCAATAGATGCCCCAGTGTAGTGGAATGCCAGGGTGGGGAGGTGGGAGTGGATGGGTAGGAGAACACCCTCATAGATGAAGGGAGATAGGGGAGGGGATAGTGGGTTTCCAGAGGTGAGGGAACTGGGAAAGGAGATAATATTTGAAATAAGGAGATATCCAATAAAAAGAGGGGGGGAAAAGGGGGGCTCCAAATTGGACTATGGGTAAGAGTGTGGAAATTTTCTTAATTGATGATTGATGTGGGAGATTCCTGCTCACTGTGGGCAGTGTCATGTATGACTGGGTGCTATAAGAAAGCAGGCTGAGCAGGCTTTGTATGCAAAACTCTTCCACAAACTCTGCTTCAGTCCTACCCTCCAGCTCTGCCCTGACTTCCCTTTAAGGCAAGCTACAAGCTGTAAGAAAAGTTAAACCTTTTCCTTTCCAAATTGCTTTAGTCATGGATTTTTTTATTATTAATCATTTTATTGGTTTATATTTCAAATGCTATCCCCCTCTCCCGGTTACCCCTTCTCAAACCCCAACCCATCTTTCTTTTCCATGCCCCTCTCCTCCCTCTCTCCCCCTTTCTCCTTGTTGCCTCCTTCAGTCCTTCCCCTAGCTCTTCCATTGGAGTACTGAGGCCCAGTCTGATGGTTAGTTATAAGTATCTGGATCTGTGTTGGTTGGGTGCTGGTATGGCTGTTCCCTGGGAGGTGCTACCAGCATCTGGTCATGGATTTTTATTACATTAGAAACCCCAACAAAGACAGTAGGTGTTTATATGGGAAAACTTGTGAGGTACAAACATCATTTCTTTGTGATTAACATCTACTGTAATGGTAGATATCTAAATTCATACTAAAAATACATTTAATTGGTAAAATATTTCAAATATATAGTTCCTACACTTGACAATAAGCCAAATTTTACCTGTCTTTTGAGTTAAGCAATACATTTTTAATTCAAGTAATTTTAGGATAAATTTTATATTTCTCTCTTTTTCTAATTTGATGCACTGTACAATTAGAAAACCACAGATTTTAAATAACAATCTGCTTCTCTGCTAAGGACATGGAAACACACGCCCACACTGCTGTCTGCTATTAAGTGTAATTGTTATTTGCATTACCTGGGCTCTGAATCATTTTGTGTGTCACTATGCACCGAAGGCTGTGAATATTGCCTTCATTACCATCTGTTTGATTTTATTTATCATAGCTTCCAGTCTGATTAATTTTCAAACTATATAGCATATTTAGTTCCATGCTGTGAAAGTTTCCCTATATTACTCTTTACTCTAGTGACTTACTTTAATAGTGATTTCCTGCAAAAGTTTTGAAATATCTATAAAGTTAGTTATTAAATAACTTCCACAGCTGACATTTTCATTTGTTTTTAATATGATCTCCCTTTAAATGACTTGGTACCACCAACTAATGATGCTTTACTACAGAACAGGATTACTCAAATATATTCTCCTGTATTCTTATATTGGTGGTGAGTTTCATTAGAAAAAAAGTTAAATGACTACAATGACAGAAGGGTCATAAGCTTCAGTATTTAGCGATGCAAGTACATTTTTTCTTATAAAATGAGAAAAAGCATCCAGACACATAGATAAGTCTTATCTATGGCAATACTACCCTGATCACACACATAGTCTCACCTGGAAATTATACCATATGTAAAATACTAATAAAATATTATATGATATAGTCTAAAATAGCTAAAATATTTATTTCCTATGATAATATTTGATATCTATCAAAATTGCTAAGGAGCAAAAAGAAAAAAAAATAAAAACAACAACAACAACAACAAAACAACTTCCAGTTTCTGTCTCCTCCTGTAGCAGATCTTCTACCACAGGGCTCCATACCCAAATAGCATTGGGAGGTAGCATACCTTCCAGGAGTGTGGTCAGGACCATGAGTGCAGGTAGGACCACGACTTCTGCTCAGAGGAACCAGCCTGGAATCCTCAAGGCAAGGGGCAGCATGGGAGAGGAGTCTTCGCGTCTCCATCTGTGCCCAGAGCTGATCCTGTGCCATACAGCTACATGTACAAGTACCACCAAGAGAGAGCTGATCTCCCAGGAGTGCCTACATACCTGGGAGCACAGGTAAGACCACCACTTCTCTTCAAATTTCTGGCCCAAAAGGAACACTCACAGAGCCATCATAACACAGGAATGAAGGATCAGCTGGGGACAGGATCCTTCTGGTCTCTGTCTACACCCCAGAGTTGGCCCTGTACAACAGCTCTCCAAAACCAAATTCCTCCTAGAGAGAACTGGTCTCCCAGGAGTACTGACACACAGGCTTTCAAGTGGGACAAACCAAAGTCAGAGACAGCAAGACCAGGTAACACCAGAGATAACCAGATAGCAAAAGGCAGGAGCAAGAACATAAGCAAGAGAAACCAAGATGACTTGGCATCGTAAGAACCCAGTTCTCCCACCACGGTGAACCCTGTTTACCCCCATAAACCAGAAAAGCAAGACTCTGATTTAAAATCATATCTCATGATGATGATAGAGGAAATTAAGAAAGACATAAATAATTCCCTTAAAGAAATAGAAGAAAACACAGGTAAACAAGTAGAAGACCTTAAAGAGGAAACACAAAAATCCCTTAAAGAATTACAGGAGAACACAACCAAAAAGGTGAAGTAAATGAACAAAACCACCCAGGATCTAAAAATGGAAATAGAAACAATAAAGAAGTGAGAGCAACACTAGAGGTAGAAAACCTAGGAAAGAGACCAGGATTCATAGATCCAAGAATCACCAACAGAATACAAGAAATAGAAGAGAGAAACTAAGGGGCAGAAGATACCATAGAAAACACTGACACAACAGTCAAAGAAAATGCAAAATTCAAAAAGGTCCTAACCCAAAACATCCATGAAATCAAGAACACAATAAGAAGATCAAACCTAAGGATAATAGGTAGAGAAGAGCGTGGAGATTCCCAATTTAAAAGGCCAGTAAATATCTTCAACAAAATTGTAGAAGAAAATTTCTCTAACCTAAAGAAAGAGATGCCCTTGAACATACAAGAAGCCTACAGAACACCAAATAGATTGGACCAGAAAAGAAACTCTTCCTGTTACATAATAATAAAAACACCAAGCACACTAAACAAAGAAAGAATATTAAAAGCAGTATCGGAAAAAGGTCAAATAACATATAAAGGCAGACCTGTCAGAATTACACCAGACTTCTCACCAAAGACTATGAAAGCTAGAAGATCCTGGAAAGATCTCATACAGACCCTAAGAGAACATAAATGCCAACCCAAACTACTATACCCAACAAAACTCTCAATTACCATAGATGGAAAATCAAGATATTCCATGACAAAACCAAATTTATACAGTATCTTTCCACAAATCCAGCCCTACAAAGGATGATAGATGGAAAACATCAACACAAGGAGGGAAACTACACCCTAGAAAAAAGCAAGAAAATAATCTTTCAACAAAACCAATAGAAGATAACCTCACAAATATAAAAATAACATCAATAATAACAGGAAGCAACAATCACTATTCCTTAATATCTCTTAACATTAACGAACTCAATTCCCCCCAAAAAAGACATAGAGTATCAGACTGGATAAGTAAACAGGACTCAACATTTTGATGCATACAGGAAACACACTTCAGTATCAAAGACAAACACTTCCTCAGAGTAAAGGGCTGGAAAACAATTTTCCAATCAAATGGTCCCAAGAAACAAGTGGGAGTAGCCATTCTAATATCAGATAAAACTGACTTTCAACCAAAAGTCCTTTAACAAGATAAGGAAAGACACTTGATACTCATCAAAGGAAAAATCTACCAAGAATGACTCTTAGTTCTGAACATCTATGCTCCAAATGCAACGGGCCCCAGAATTCTCAACTGAGAAATACCAAATGGCTGAGAAGCAACTAAAGAAATGTTCAACATCCTTAGTCATCAGGAAATTGCAAATCAAAACAACCCTGAGATTCTAACTCACACCAGTCAGAATGGCTAAGATCAAAAACTCAGATAACAGCCAGGAAGTGGTGGCACATGCCTTTAATTCCAGCACTTGTTGGGCAGAGGCATGTGGATTCTGAGTTTAAGGCCAGCCTTGTCTACAGACTGAGTTCCAGGACAACCAGGGCTGCACAGTGAAACCCTGTCTTGAAAAACTAGCCAAACAAACAAACAAACAAAAACCTCAGGTAATAGCAGATGCTGGTGAGGTTGTGGAGAAAGAGGAACACTCCTTCATTGCTGGTGGAATTGCAAACTGGTACAACCCATCTGGAAATCAGTCTGTGGTTCCTCAAAAAAATGGACATAATACTACCTGAGGACCCAGCTATACCACTCCTGGACATATACCCAGAAGATGTTCCAATATGTAATAAGGACACATGCTCCACTATGTTCATAGCAGCCTTATTTATAATAACCAGGAGCTGGAAACAACCCATATATATGTCCCTCAACAGAGGAATGGACACAAAATACCCAAGACACAATTCACATACCACATGGAACTCAAGAAGGAAAAACAAAGTGTGGATACTTTGTTCCTTCTTAGAAGGGGGGAAAATACCCATGGGAAGAGTAACAGAGACAAAGTGTGAAGCAGAGACTGATACAAAGGACATCCAGAGACTGCTCCACCTGGGGATACATCCCATATATAATCACCAAACCCAGACATTATTGTGGATGCCAGCAAGTGTGGGCTGACAGAAACTTGATATAGCTGTCTCCTGAGAGGCTCTGACAGTGCTTGACTAATACAGAAGTAGACACTCATAACCATCCATTGGACTGAGCACAGAGTCCTCAATGAAGAAGCTAGAAAAAGGACCCAAGGAGCTGAAGGGTTTGCAGTCCCGTAGGATAAACAACAATATGAACTAACTAGTAAATTCAGAGCTCTCAGGGACTAAACCACTAACCAAAGAGTACACATGTTTAGACTCATGACTCAAGCAGCATATGTATAGCAGAGGATGGCCTAGTTGGTCATCAATGGGAAGAGAGACCCTTGGTCCTGTAAAGGTTTATGCCCCAGTGTAGGAGAATGCCAGGGCCAGGAAAAGGGAGAGGGTAGGGTGGTGAGCAGGGGGAGGGGGAAGGAAACGGTTTGTTTTTGGTTTTTTATTTTGTTTTTGTTTTTGTTTTTTGTTTTTGGAGGTATAACTAGGAGAGGAGGTATTATTTGAAATGTAAATAAAGAAAATATTTAATTAAAAAAAAAACAAAAACAAAAAACAAAACAAAAAAACCATCCAGGCCTTCATAACCTGCTTGAGACCATGGAGGCACCTGTGAACCAATCTAATCCATATCCTTATACTGTAAATTAAAAAAAAAAAAAAAAAAAAAAAAAAAAGAGTATCAATAACTTCCAAAGAAGAACTTCTAAATGCAATTGCTTTTTAAATTTAGGTTTATTTGAGTATTACTTACAAACAACAATAATCACTGTAACAGGTAGAGTAAAACATTCAGTCTTAGGAAGATTTTTATTTTTTAAACACTAATAATACACACCAGCAAGTTAAACAGAGTAACTCTAATGGAAACTTCAGGAATAGGTTCAGTGCAAAAGCAAAGTGAAACATTCTCTGTTTCCTCAGAAAATATTCCCTGTACTGTTCCCTAGTGTAGGCTCAAATATCTCCATTCACATCCTGCCCTGTTGGTTCACACTCTCATATGCACTTTCTATTCTTAGATCTATATTTGTCCATATAAAAATAGATGCAGTAAGACCCTTGTTAATGTTTTCAAAGTCTCCTCTTGGACAGAATTTAGCTCTGAACTTTCAAGCATATATAATGAAAAGATTTTAGTCTCTGAGGGTAAGTTTACATGCATATAAATCTTTGATTTTTTTCATTTTCAACAATGGATTATTTATTTCCTTTTGATATTTTGCATAATCATTTGTATTGTATCTTATTTTCCTAATTTTCCACAATATTTGACATTATCCATACTTTGTATTTCATTTAAAGTGTTGTATTACTAATTTCCTTATTAAGAAAACTTTGATATATTTTTCCATAGTATGAGCCTTTCATGTTTTCATTTGTCTATTATGTCTTTTCATATAGCTTTTTGATTGATTCTTATGTCATTTATATACACATTATATATGTGCATATGCATATATATACATAATTATGTATATATATATATACATAATTTACATGCCTGGAACTACAGTTATTAACTAGGAATCCTCATTTATTAAGTTATGTATTAATTAACTGCATCTGAGTTATTGGTTTAGGGAATATAGACAATAATTGAATTGAGGTTAACTATCACTATTCCACTCTAATTTTTGCATATCACTTTAGATCAAAATCAACTGACTAGTATCCCCAAAATTTTATGTTCATATCATAATTCCAATTTTAATCCCAAAGTTATTATAGAATTTCATAATTTTAATATTTTAAAAGCCCAGCCCTCCAATTTTTATATAAGATTCAAAGCAATCTCTTACAAAATGAAAACTAAGTCACATGTATCCAACATGCAATGGCATGGAATAGATATTCTTGTTCCAAACTGTAAGAACTCTGACATAGCAAAGAATTTTTTGATAAAAAGTGTAAAAAACACCCAAGGAATGAACAGAAGCTGTTGACCCCTGTGGTTGAATTAGGGAAAAGCTGGAAGAAGGGAGGAGGTGGGCGACCGTATAGGAAGACCAGCAGTCTCAACTAACTTGAACCTCCAGGATCTCTCAAACACTGAGCCACCAACCAGGCAGCATACAACAAGTGATATGAGGCCTCCAACACATATACAGCAGAGGACTGCCGGGTCTGGGTTCAGTCAGAGAAGAAAGATGCCGGGTCTGGACTCAGTCAGAGAAAATGCACCTAACCCTCAAGAGACTTGGGACCCCAGGAAGTGGAGAGATTTGGTGGGGTGTGCGGTGTGTGCGGACATCCTTTTGGAGAGAGCGTGGGGGGAGGGGAGGCAGTGTGGGAGATGGAACAGTCCGAGGGTGGATCGGGAGAGGGATAAAATCTGGACTGTAAAAAAAGATTAAAGAATAAAAAAAGAAAAGAAAAAGTAAATACCATCTTAAAAGAATTAAAGTAAGGCAAACACCAAATTCTAAAGCTCAGGGTCAGGCGTTTGATGCTTGCAATAGTAGTAGCTAGGTTCCAAAAGACTTGGGTAGCCCTGTCTTCCAGCTTTGCTGCCCCAAGCACACATATTCTGTACTTTAGCATGGCTGTACTTCATTCAAGGGATTTACCATGGCCCCCAACAGCTTCAATAGTCAAGAGTCCTTGTTATAACTTGTTTTACAACTAGAACTTTGATAATGGCCTCTCAATGCATCCTGTAGCTAGTTTGAACTTTCTACACATTCTGTTAAACTCAGTGCCTCCTTCAACGCTGCATTTTTCTTGCTTCCAAACCAGGATATTATTCATCATGGTGCCATGCACTTCTGCTGACTTGAGATACAGCCTCATCATGTTTTACAGCAGATATGTTAGCTTCTGTCTTCTAATCCAAGGCAAACATTGACAGAAGCTCTAGCTGTTGTGAAGGAGGAGACCCGCTCTCAGTTTAGACTACTTTCTTTTATTTATTACTTATTTTTATTAGTTATTTCATTTATTTCCTTTTCAAATGATGTCACCCTTCCCGGTCTCCCCTCCGCAAATC
>NW_022196905.1:63121498-63130881 GCF_008632895.1 Mastomys coucha | reverse complement strand
TCCTGACTCATGTCTCCAGCATCCCTTTTCTTTGAGTCATCAGGCCTCCACAGGACCAAGTGCCTCCCTTCCCATTAATGCTAGATAAGGCAATCCTCTGCAAAATGTGTAGCAGGAGCCATGGACTGGCCTATGTATACTCTGGTTGATGGTTTCGGTGGTTTCGTCTCTGGGAACTCTGAGGGACCAGTTAGTTCATACTGCTTTTCTTCCGAAGGGGTTGCAATCCCCATCAGCCCCTTTAGTCCTCCCCCTACCTCTTCCATTAGGGTCCCTGGGCTCAGTCCAATAATTGGCTGTGAGTATCTGCCTCTGTCTTAGTCAGATGCTGGCAGAACTTCTCAGAGGACAGCCATATAAGGCTCCTGTCTGCAAGCACTTCTTAACAAATCAGTACATTTAATGCGAATTTTTAATTTTACTTTGTTTTTATTAGATATTTTCTTTATTTACATTTCAAATGATATCCCCTTTCCTGGTTTCCCCTCCAAAAAAAAAAACCTATTCCCTCTCTCCTGGCCCTGCTCTCCAACCCACCCTCTCCTGCTTCCTGGCCCTGTCATTCTCCTACACTGGGACATAGAGCCTTCATAGGACCAAGGTCCTCTCCTCCCATTGATGACGGAGTAGGCCATCCTCTGCTACATATGCAGCTGGGGCCATGAGTCCCACATGTATACTCTTTGGTTGGTGGTTTAGTCCCTGGGAGCTCTGGGAGTACTGGTTGTTTCATATTGTCATTCCTCCTAATGGCCTGTAAACCCCTTCAGCTCCTTGGCTTTCTCTCATTCCTTCATTGGGGACCCTGTGCTCAGCCCAATGGATGGCTGTGAGTCTCTACTTCTGTAGTAGTCAGGCACTGTCAGAGCCTCTTAGGAGACAGCTGTATCAGGCTCCAGTCAGCCAGCACTTGATGCCATCCACAATAGTGTCTGAGTTTGGTGATTGAATATGGGAAGGATTCCCAGGTGGGGCAGTGTCTGGATTGTCCTTCCTTCAGGCTCTGCTCCATACGTTGCCTCTGCAACTCCTTCCATGGGTATTTTGTTCCCCCTTCTAAGAAGGATCGAAGTATCCACACTTTGGTCTTCCTTCTTCTTGAGTTTCTTGTGGTTTGTGGATTGTATTTTGGGTATTCCAAGCTTCTGGGCTAATATTCAGTTATCAGTAAGTACATACCATGTGTGTTTTTTTGTGATTGAGTTACCTCCTCACTCAGGATGATATTCTCCAGATCCATCCATTTGCCTAGGAATTTCATAAATTCATTGTTTTTAATAGCTGAGTAGTACTCTATTGTTAAATGTACCACATTTTCTGTATCCATTCCTCTGTTGAGGGGCATAAATTTAAAATTTTTGCTGGAATATTTAGGGATTTGTAGCTTATTTCTTATATATAAATGAAGAAGAATCATTTAGTAACCATGATAAAATCTGTCTTTCAAAATAAAATATTACAGAATGATATTGACCTGTGATTACAGGAACACAATTATTCTGTAAATTATCTATCCCAAACTAACCAATCCTAGTAAGGTAGCAATATCTAAATGAATGACTACAAACTACCCTGAAATATTTCTTAAAGTTCTGTCATAATACTTCAGATAGTTAGGGAGCACAGGTTTAAATAATCATCTTTCTAATGTAAGAGTGAAATCTTTGACCTTTATTAATGCTAAGCTGAAAGGAAATAGCATGTGGCTTTAAAGGAAGAGAGGTCAGCATTGAAACCTTTGTCACATACTTCTTATGCTGCACTATTTCACATGGGATGGAACTACTAGTAGAAGACTAATGAGAGCACATGGCAAATGATTTCCCTGTAAGTTTCAATGGTTTGAGTGAAATAAGGGTTTGAATAAAATAATGAAACATAGGTGGAATGGCAAGGCAACTATGCTCTACAAGGAATCAGCAGCCGCAGCGGGAGGAGGTCTAGCGAAACCTTAATCTGTCTCTTTGACAGAATGCAAAGGCAGCTGCTCTATGTTCGCAAGGCTCCCAAGACTCCTCTCTGATTGCAGAAATGTCTGTCCTCCGTTGCCAGACCCGGAGTCATTTGCATTTGCCTTACCTGTGCTGCTGACAGTTTAATTGCTTTTAATGAGGAAAGTACTCCAAGAGAAAAAAAATCTCCGTGAAAAGCACTTAAAACTCTTCCAATTGAAAACCAGCACTGCCAGGACATAGCCATTTTTCCAAATCGTACCCTTACTTGTATTCTAAATATGATGGATGGTGGTTGCAGACCCATAATGCTGCTGTTCTTATCAGGCACAGTCTCTTGTAAACACTGTCCTTTTCTGAGGTGACCTACTGTATCTTTCTGTGCTGTCCAATTATTTTCTGGTAAGTGACTGATACAACAAATGTGTGTTTGCTATTTTTCTTTTCACGGGCAGTTTTTCCTTTTAACAAATATTTAGACACTTAGTATTTTCTATTTATGCATTTATTTATTTATTTATTTATTTATTTACACTTTACACCCCAATTGCATCCCTCCTGTCCTCACAGTCCTACCCTCACATACCTCTCCCAACAATATACCCTCAACTTCTCCTCAGACTAAGGGAGACCTACTATGGGTACCACCCCACCCTAGCACATTAAGTCCAAACAGGATTAAGCACATCCTTTCCCACTGAGGACAGACAAGGCAGTCCAGCAAGGGGAGGGCAGGCAACATAGTTAGAGATTGCCCCAACTCTTATTGTTAGAAGACCCACAAGAAGATCAAGCTGCATATCAGCTACAAATATTTAGGGGATGTAGGTCCAACCCATGCATGCTCTTTGGTTGGTGGTTTAATCTCTGTGAGCCCCATGGGCCTAGGTTAGCTGACTCCATAGGTCTTCTTGTGGTATTCTTGATCAAATTTTGAGTCAAAGATGTTGTGAGTGGATTGGTGGGCCCCTCCCTCCACTGAAAGTCCTGCTTGGGTACAGGAGGTAGTCATTTCAGTCTCCATCTCCCCAGCTGGTAGGAGTCTCAGATAGGGCTAGCCCCATAGACTCCCAGGAGCTTCCCCCATCCATGGTCTCCAGTTCGTCCCAGAGATATATTGAGGACATTTTCTTATATTATTTGTTGAAAAAATTTTCTGGGCATCGCAGCTAGGAATCTTCTCCTTAGTTTCCTACCCCTTTTAGGTTTGGTCTTTTCATAGTTTCCCATATTTCTTGCAAGCTTTGTTTCAGGATCATTTTTTAAAACGAGTATTTTCTTTGACTGGTATATTGGTCTCTTCAATTGTATTTTCTATGTCTGCGATTCTCTTTTCCATTTCCTGTACTCTGTTGGTAATGTTTTATTTGTAGTTCCTGTTCTCTTCTCTAGGTTCTCCATCTCCAAAATTCCTTCAGTTTATGTTTTGTTTATAATTTCTATCTCCATTTTTAGGTCTTGAGCAGTTTTATTCATTTCCTATATTTCTTTAAGAGATTTATACATTCCCCTTTAAAGGCCTCTATCTGTTCAATTGTATTTCCCTGTTCTACAAAGGCATCTACCATCTTTATAAGGTTGAATTTAAGGTCATTTTCTTGTGCTTTGGTTCTGTTAGGATATCCAGGGTTTGCTGTAGAAGATAGGTAAACTCTGGTGGTGCCATATTGCCTGGCTCTTGTTGATTTTGTTCTTATGCTGGTCTTTAGCTATCTGTCAGTCTCTGGTGTTTTCTGGATGTTCTTAATGCCAACAGGACTTCTTGGGAAGGCACACAGGGCTATCTGCCAGCTATTGCTATTAGTTTTGGTTGCACAGCAGAACTTGAGGTAAAACTTACAGCCAACCTTTGGACTGAGGTCAGGGATACCTATACAAGAATTAGAAGCTGAAGGGGATGGGAATACCATAAGATACCAGCAGTGTCAACTAACCCAGACCCCTGGTAGCTCCCAGACACTAAGCCACCAACCAAAGAGCATCCAATGGCTAATCTGAGGCCCCTAGCACATAGATAGCAGAGGACTGTCTTGTCTGCCCTCAGTGGGAAGAGATGTACCTAATCCTGTAGAGACTTGATGCACCAGGGAAATGGGATGCACCCAGGGTGGGAGGAAGAACCCTCTCAGAGCCAAAGTGAAGAGAGAATGGGATGAAAAACTGTGGGAGGGGAACTAGAAGGGGGCAACATCTGGAATGTAAATACATGAAATAATTAATTAAAATAAATAAATAATAATGCATTGGGGAAAACCAACCATCCATGCTGAACCATCCACTGACTCCATGACCTTGTACTGGTCTTAGGTAGCTTACCATAGCATTTAAGTGTTCAGAAAGCATACAGCTTTATAGGGTTCCTCCCTGACCTTGGGCTCTTGTAATCTCTCTGACCTCCTTTTCCACAGTGTTTTCTGGAGGTATGATTTAGATATTACATTGGAAATGAACATTGTATGGTCCCTTATTTACTTTGATTATTTGTGTTTCTTGGTGATAATATCCAATGACTGTACAAATAAGCTGATGAGTTAGGAGAGTTTATGGGTAATATGGATATTTAAGGGTAAGTAAATATAAGGTAGTTGGATACTGTATGACTAGCAAAGTGATAGTTGTAGGTTCTCACCCAGAGGGTATGATCTCTAGCTTCTAGTTTTGGAGCAGGATTCAAGCACTAACAGGAATTCCTTCCCATCGATCATGCCTCTAATTGAATTAGAACAAGGGTCAGTTACTTTGTGCCACCATTGCTTGAATTAATAGATCTTGTCAGGTTAGTTACTAGTTGCCTGGTTCTCATCTCTACATAGCTGACCTAGAAATTTATGACAATGAGAAAGTTGGCCATGAGGGAGGAAGGTTCTAGTTGCTGTTTGGTTTATTCAAGCCCTGTGGCAAAGTGTGTAGTGATGTCAACAATAGGGCTTTAGCTAAAGTTCTGGTGTGCAAACAAACCCAATGACTAGAGCTTACATTGTTTAAGGGGTTTCTTGAACCCCTCCTTATCAGTAGCTCTGAGAGTTATACTGTGTCTGTTATTGGCCTTTTTATTTGATAGTATGTGGAATGGAGGAGGAACATCATCCATCCTTGTGAAGTAATTCAAATTAATCACATTTTAAACCTATATTTTCAGAAATACTATAAAAAATCTTAGTGTTATTTATATTTATCATGTAATAGAAGTTTATTTAGTGAAACTCAAAATGATATATTTGCGAGGTTGTTTTTTGTTTCTTTATTTTATATTTGACTCAAAACAAAAGCACAAGAAAAAATCCAGTTTGGAGTGAAAAGATGATGCAATTAATCAAAATTATAAACAGAGCACTATTCAACAGAACAGAAAGTTAGTTATAGAATGTGGAAGATAAGATGTCATGATGAAGTGGAAATTATTGAAAAGAACACAGAGATATGTTTGAAAATAAAAGGCTGTTATGGCAATTCACAGTGCCAGTGAATGTATGATAGTTAACTAATTATGTTATGTAAATGAAAGTATAATGAATCAAAGAAGATTATGGAAGCATTTATTTTCAGAATATTTTAGTGGCTGTCACTGAAGGATTATATGAAATGACATCACAAGTAGGATAGTATTTGAGTATCACATCTTGTAAATTAGCAATATTGTGGGACATTTTTATTCCCCCCCCTCATTTCTACTCTTTTCTTCCCTACACTGTGCTTTGAAAACAAAAATGACAGTGAACTGAATAATGAGAGCTTTCTTTCCCGCTTTCACCTAGGTTTTCAGACCATCAGTAGATGGAAAAAAGCTGAAATAAAAATATTATTTACATCATTTCTTCCATGCACTCAGAAAATCTTGAATTGGAATATTTTGAACAATTACATGCAATGTAGAAGTATTCAACCTTGACTTGTCTTTTTTTATCCATTCACAATATCTACTAGGAACATTTAACCTGTTAATGAGGTCACTTCAAAACCTTTTGCATCTTTCCCCTCCCCATACCTCTCCCCTATTACAAAACAACCTTTACTATCATGATCAAGCTAGCAAGAGGATCTTTTCTGAATGAATTACTGTCACTAGTCTAAATCTGTATACACACACATATTCCCAACCTAGTGTTCTGTTTTCAGATAGATTTGTCTATTTCATTTATTTTGAATTTAAAGGAAACAGTGGTTTGATTTTACTATCTGAGCTTATTAAAACCACTGTAACATTTACAGAGACAAGCATCATTCCAAAATTGGTTTCCAATGATTTTTTTTTCCTTTGGAAGACACAAAGCTTATTCAGAGGCTGTTTCTATTGCAGTATGCTGGTGACAAAAATATCTGAGTATTTGATGAAGCTAAGACAATTGAGCATTTATATGTTATATGTCATCATTTTATGTCATTTTTTGAAGGGAAGATATTAGTTACATTGAGAAATTATCACAATATGTTTTCCTAAATAAACGTATACTTTCCTGTAGATTCAGTACATTCCTCATCATTATGGAATGTACTCATGAGATAATATATACAAATGCCTCATATCCCTGAAAGGATGTGTGATTCCCATATACTTTGTTTGCGAATGACAATATGAATACGTAGAACTATTTATCATGACAGAACCTGTGGTTTCTTTCTTAACCACTCATAATTTCTTCTGTTAAACATAGAGAAAAATCTAATTATGATACCAGTTCATGAAATCAAGCCATTTGAAGGTGCCACTTAATTAGAAACCTGTTCACAGTCCTCGGTCAACTTTAAATGTTTGATTAAACGTCTGCCCTTCAAAGAGCCTACATTGTTTCCACATTGCTATCTGCTAATAGAGTTAAGCTGAAGAAGAATTTTCTCATTTGTGATATCTATCGCCACGGCGCCATGAACTACAATCTCTTCATCTTGAACTAGGATGGGAATTTGAACAAAAAAAGATTCCCAAAGATTTCCATCATTTGCGGCTTATGTGTTTTCCGAGGCTTCTTCTCCATCAGTACCAGAGTGAATGATTCTTGTTACTATGGCAACTGGTGGAATCTGTTCAGATATTTCTACTATCTCTGATTTCCATTAAAGAGTCTACTCTTTTTTTTTTTAACTAAGTAAAATCTGCTACAATTAACATTTTTCAACCTGAGACTTCTCATTTCCTAAGACTGGCAGTTTTTTATTTGAAGAGCTTTAAATTACAAGTTTATCCAAATGACTTATGATTTGAAACAAAATAATTTTGCTCAAGTAACAAAAATACTATGAAATAATACAAAAATACTTAAAAACTGAATTGAAAACTCCAGCCAGCCAATGCTATACAAAAATAAGTACAACTAATATGTGCTGCAATTAGTTTTTCTAATATTCAGTCCTGTAACATATACCTTGTTTTCAAAGAAAAATATTACCTCACCTTTAAACAATATTCTAGATTTTTTGTGTATATTTGTGTGTGTGTGTGTGTGTATGTGTGTGTGAATGAATAAAGATGGCTGATAATTCTAGATCATTCTCAGAAAGAAAATATAACTTTTGGAAATCACAAAACATGAATAAGGCAAGTAAAAAGTAGTACATGATAAATTCTCCAATAAAATATTTAATGGTACAACTAAGGTACATAAAAAAAAAAACCTAAAGAAATATGAGTCTGGTGCATGTAATCAAGATGCATTGTTCAGACATGGAAAATTTGAATAACAAACATGGACATTTTATTTTTAAGTGTATAAATTTTAATATAAATAAACAATGAAGAGAAAATACAGAGAAGAGTAACAGATTTTGGATCATTGAATTTTTTAATATTGACTGTTATGCTCAAAAAAGAGTTATCTGGTATCTGTCTAAGAATAAAGAAGCTTGGAAACTTAAATAATCACATGAGTACGAAGATAAGCTTTTGTTTGATAGTTTACAAAAGATTTTATTTGGAAAGAGAGATTTGCTTGAGTATTATGCTCACCAGTAAGTGCCTTATGAGAGAGTAGTAGGAGAGAAGGCTCAGCAGTTCGGCACACGGACTGCTCTTCCTTAGGTCCTGAGTTCGATTCTCAGCAACCAAATGCTGGCTCAAAACCATCTGTGATGGGATCAGATCCCTATTCAGGTGGGTCTGAAGATAGCAACAGTGTACTAACCTACATAAAGTAAATAAATAAATAAATAAATTTTTTAAAAAAATTGGGAGAGACAAAGAAGGTTCACACTGGGTAACAAGCTCTAAAAGAGTAGTATGTAAAAATAGATCATATACATCTATGAAAGTGTCATTATGAAACCAAGTACTATGTATAATTAATATAAATTAATTAAATAATTAAAAATTAAATGCTTATTTAAAGCACTTGTTGTGCACTCGTAAAAAACTATAACAACTATATGAAATGTTAAATGGGTTGCTTTGCTTGATAGCATTAAGTATTTAGCTACCTGAGTTAAGTTAAATCACCATGTTCTACATGTTACATATATACCATAAGGTAAAACAAATTAATTTCTCATGAGGTTTCAACTTTCTCCTATTTCAGAATTTATATGAAATTATCAAGGATATCTATTTCATAGAGTCTCTGCTTCCTTTGGGCTGTCAGAAATAATTTTAATTTCATGACACTGTTACTTCATGGTTAGAAATAGATATGCCTGATTCAATTTGAATTGGTTTTTGAAAACCATGCATAAATGTTTATCTTTATATCAGGAAAGAAAATTAATTTCAATTAAACTATGAACCTGGATAGTCAGTGTCCTAGTTTCTTCTACATTGCTGTGATAAATACTATGCCCAAAACAACTTGGGGAGTAAAGGGCTTATTTGGCATTCATATCCAGATTACAGTCAATCATTGAGGGATATCGTGTCAGATACTCAAGTGGAAGCAAAGGCAAGAAGCTTGGGAGAAAACAACTAACTTGATTGTTCCCATTGGCTTGCAGGGCTCACAGTGGGCTGGACTCTCCTACATCAATCATTGCACAAGAAAAAGAAATCTACAGAAATGCCTAGAAGTCAATCTGCTGGGGCAATTTCAAACAGATCTATTGAAATTCCTCTCCCCATATTTATAGGGTTCTTTGAAGTTGACTAAAGCTAATGTAATCTTACAGGAAAGTTTAGTCTTTTCTTTTTCTTATCATGAATTTGTTTTGCATGAAATTTGATTTTGATGAATGTTGAATCAATGGTTATTGCTCTTTATCTAATGATGTTACCCCATGAAATATTCCCCCTCCCATATTAACATGCTCACTGATGTAGCTACTGTTGTAGGTCTTGTCAATAAACATTTCAGTCAGGGTGGTTTAACACCTGACTTCCTGGTATTATGTTCTCATCATTTGTTTAAACTTTAGCAATGCTTCCTGAGCCAAAAGATAGAGACTGAGTCACCGATCTATTAGTTGGAACTGGGCTGTCGAAGGTCTGTTGCATTATGTACAGTTTTGGATTTC
>NW_022196905.1:63106279-63121335 GCF_008632895.1 Mastomys coucha | reverse complement strand
TTAAATGTCCATGACCCCATTAGTTCAAGGAAGCCAAGTAGGTTTTCAGGACCAAGATTAAGTTTCTTCCTGTTGACTGGATCTTACATCCAATTAGACACCTATTGTTTGTCACTGATTTAGTGTCAGCCACTAATTGTACTTTATGCAAATCTTGCCATGCTGGGAATTGTCATGGTTCATGGGTGTCACAGATGGGTAAGACTGTAAGTTCTTTCCTTCTCTTGACAGTATCCTTAGTATTTTCTGGGACTATGGAATTCTGGGACTAAAGAAAAATGGACTGAACTGTGTGTACATGTGTGTGTGTGTGTGTGTGTGTGTGTGTGTGTGTGTGTAACGCATGTATTTTGTACATACACATACAAGTACGGATATAACAAAATTAATCAAGAAAAAGAGATTATCAGTTTGTGAACAGGAATATTGGAATGGTTCAAGGGAAGATATCTGTGAGGGGCTTAAGGAAGTAAAGGAAGAGAATATTATATAATTCTACTTTATTTTTAATTTAATTTTATTTTATTTTTGGTTTTTCGAGACAGGGTTTCTCTGTATAGCCCTGGCTATCCTGGAACTCACTCTGTAGACCAGGCTGACCTCTAACTTGGAAATCCACCTGCCTCTGCCTCCCAAGTGCTGGGATTAAAGGTATGCACCACCATTTCCCGACTATATAATTCTATTTTAATTAAAAAAGAAATATTAAAAAGAATTGCAAAAACTAATTACTGCTGATGGAGAATAACCATTCCTTGGGATTACCCACAGCCAAAAACTGGTTATCTAATCCAAAGAGGTCAGCACTGGAACAATATACACAGAAACAACAAAAAATGGATTCAATAGGTTGTCTTCATGCCTGTATAATAATCAAAGAAAAACAGACTATCAATTTCTTACCGACGGTATGGGAGAATTTAGAAGGACGGTACGTAAGAGTGTCTGGAGGGAGAAAAGGAAAGTGTAATGATTTTATATCAAAAGGTACATAAAAACAAAGTAATTAGAGAGTTGGGTTTCATACTGAGACAGTAGGATAGGAGATTTAAGAATTTTCTTGGATACATAGTGAGATCCTATCTCTAAGGTAAACAATTAGTTAGATTTTCTTCTAATGAGATGGAAATTTTAGAACATATATTCATGTAGGAGCTTCATAAAATAATAACTTTTCTAAAATAAAAATATTGAATGGAAACATTTTGCACAATAAACTTTATACACCTTAAATTTTGTTCCTTTCATAATTTCCTCACTTACCTCAAGCTATTTGTGAATGTGGTTATTTGCAGTTCCCTTGAAAGATCTGACAGTGTCTCCTGGTAGTCAAATATTTCTGTTAAAACTCTAAATGATAGATTTAGCACTATGAAAAGTCACAATGTCTGTTAATGATGCAATACCATTAGAGGCAAAATGAAATTACACTTAGCAACACAACCAAGTAAGCAAACAACACAGTTAGTTGTCCTAAAGAAGCACAAAAATATCTAAATTCTTACCTATGTTCTTCTCAGGTGGAAAAGCTTCATTGTTAAAATAAAATGTCCTTTATTTAAAAGGGGCTTCTAAAAATGATGACAATCTAAATACCAGTTGAATATCAAAGTAGAAACAAGTTTTATAGAAATACAATTTCAGGTATGTGTCAAGTCTTGCTTTGTTTGGTCTCCAAATCACAAGAATGCAATATAGATAGATTTAGTATAGTTCATCCTGCTTGGGCATTCTTCATTTTGTAAAGGAAATTTAAAAGTGTTAGCTATTTTATAAACTTAATATGAGTTAGGGGCAGCAGTTAGTGATGATTTATGTACAATCAGACCATTCTGCTGGTGTGGCAGAGACAGAAACCAAATTTTGCTCTAGATAAGTATTTTCGTCTTATTACAAATCAATAGTTATTTAAGAACATTATGTCTTTGTTAGGTGCTATGAGCCTGAATACTCTGTTACTTAATTTGAATGATTCCATACATTTTTAAATTTTCATGCTGGTTCCTATGGACACACTACTTAAATTTGTAATTCTCATAATGTGCTTTCAAATATTTTATATTAATAACAGGAAAGAGAATATAGATGAAAGTCAAAGATTAGGAAAATATTTAATTAAAAAAGATTGTTAAATAGTTATCCTTGAGTCAGTACTAGAAAAGGTCTTAATATTTAAGAAGGAAATAAAAGTAGAATCTTTTTTTTTCATGGAACTTTTGCAGCTCTTATGTGAAATTATACACTCTTCTGTTTTCTTCAATGTTGATGCAAATGGGACGGATTAACTCAGTGTGAATACACTTCACAGCATGGAGTGTCACAGGAAATAATGCCAAATACACAAAAAGTAGAATTAGTAATTAAAATTAGGCCTATACTAATTATCACAGCAGGAACCAAGGCATCTTAGTCCACCGACAATTGTCATTGAAGATTGCACTGAAATTACATGAGGAAGGTTTATTTCATAAGTCAAGACAAAAGCATTCTTTCTGAGCCCCTCAATAATAAACTCTGTGCATGTGTACCCTTGTTTCAGAGGTGACACATATGGAAGTAATTACTGAGGATGCTAGTTTCCAAAGCATCTAAAGACAAACCCATAGATTACACAAAACAAGGCTTGCTTTCTTCAAAGACTACCATTATTGGCATATGTACTCCTGGCTTAAAAGCGGTGGGCTCTTGAGTGTTTGTGTGTGTGTGTGTGTGTGTGTGTGTGTGTGTGTGTGATGTTTGAATGTACTCATTCTAATATGTGAAAGTGGAAGTCAGACAACAATATGAAAGAGTTGACTCTTTCATTTGAACACGTATGTTTGCCCAGGCTTGACTGTGAATATTGAGTTTCTGTGAAAGTGCCTTTGTCCACTGCATCATCTTGCCAGCTTCATTTTTTGATGTTTTTAAAACACCGAGAAAGTTCTACCAAGAACAATAGCCTTTAAATGTTTGTAATTTCTGTCAATCAAGTAAAGTTCAAGTTCAAATAGGAACTCCACAGTTTGCTTCCTTGGTTTCCTCTTCTATACTACCTTAAAAAGATAATATGTCATGAGCATGAATGGTTGAAGGGAGAGAGTAACCATTTTCTCCAGGGATGCAGCCCCTGGGAGGCTATCCATGCTCCAATATATAGTCTTATGTCTGAGCATAGGGGGCACTCCTGGAGTGGAATTAGTGCCTTTTCAAACAAAGCAATGCAATTGTGAAGGGAAAGTGGTAGTAAGACTATGGGAGTAATTATAAAAGAAAAAAATGGACAGTTTGATTCACAAATGTATATGAATATTATTTCATTTATAAATGAAATATATAGTTGCTTACAGAAGGTCTTGTGGTATCCTTAACTCCTCCAAGTTCTTCAACCCCTCTCCACCTCTTCTACAATTCTCCATGAGCTCTCCCTAGTGTTTGGCTGTGTGTTTCTGCATATTTTTCCATCAGCCGCTAGATAAAGCCTTTCAAAAGATAATTATGCTAGGCTCCTGTCTACAAGCATAACAGAGTAACACTAATAATGTCAGGGGTTGCCTCTCTCAAATACAATGTATCTCAAGCTAGGCAGGTCATTGATTGGCCACTGCTTCAACCTCTGCTCTATCTTTGTCCCTGCACATCTTGTAGGCAGGACAACATTTGAGTTGAAGACTTGTGAGTTGATTGGTTTCTACCCTTCCTACATTGGAAGCCCCATCTGTCTACAGGAGGATATTCATTATTTACTTAATTCATTTAATGAAATCTTCCAAAAGTATTGATGAAGGCAGCCTGGATGAAGGATCCATTTGTTTCTATATATTAATTATTATATATATACACACATTGAAAAATAAAGAGCCACCCCTTAATGCAGTAAAAATTCATGTATACTAGTTTATTCTTATTGTATCTATGGACTTAAACTAAAACTTGAAATGACCTATATCTGACTTTGCAACCTGAGCATTCTATCAGTGAAGCATTTCTCTCTTCCTATTTCCAAAGGTGAGACTTTTTCCTTGCTCCCAGGCTGACCTCCTCAATAAGAATGTGCTCAGGGCACAGCTGAGGTGACAAGAGCTACAGAGAAATGTCAAAACTGAGAACAAGGAAACAGGAAATTTTTGCTTCCTCATGTCATGTTGCTAGAGCAGAAATAATATTCCTGTTAAAAATAGATAATAGAATGCAAACACAGTGTTATGTTGTTTAAAATGTGACATTAGCAATATTTAAAATGTCCAGTAATAAAATCAGTATCTATTTGATGGAAGCCATAATTGCTTATAATTACTAGGAACAAAAAGAAAAACAATAGAAGAATGTCATATTGTTTAGTAGCATTTTATATATATATATACACATACATATATATATATACATATATATTTTTTAAATGTCTGTGCATTCACTGACATCTCAATTCTCAATGTACTTTCTTTCACATTTTATTTGGTAAATTGCAAATGTAAGACAAACTTAAAATTCAACCAATATTATAAATGAAGATGTACTTTTCTACATATTAAAAATGTTCCATATCAACAGTAATCAAAACAATGATTCCAAAATAAATAATTATGATAATAATTATGATAAAGTGAGTTAATGCAGTCTTTAATTAAGTAAGCACGAGAGCTTTATTATGATAAATGAAGCACGCTTTCATAATATATTGTCAGGGGCTAGGTAGGATGAAAGACCCTTCAATGTCCTGTGAGGGAACAAGGTGAACTCAGCTTTTATTCCATGTCAATCTTGGCTGGAAAGGCCAGTAAAAGACTGGCACTAGGAGTGGGGAAGTAGAGGTGGGAAAAGCTAAACCTGGAACTTAACAGTTTCCATGTAAAGCATGGGCAAAGGTTCCAGACACAGAGATATTGATATTATTTCAGCCAGTACCTTGCAAAGGAGGAACTGGAGTTCTTTATGATTCTTCTGCCTATTAACTTCAATGATTGGCTATGTATTTCCACATGGCGTGGGGTCTAAGGGGAGCTGTGGTACTGATAAACTTGCTTGAGTCATAAGCCTTCTCAGCCCTCCTGACTACAGTGGTTGACTCTGTCTTTCATTGTGACCATGGACACTTTCATAAAAGAAATCACTTCATGATGGGCTTAATTACAAGTTCAAAGAATTAGGCCATTGTCCTTACCATGTCAGGACTCAGAAAAGCATGGTTCTGGAGTAGTACAACACACCACTTCCAACCTGGACACAGCTCCGAATCCTTCCCAACAGCTCATCAGCTGGGCACTAGACAGGGAAATATTCGATCCTATGGAAGCCGTCTTCATTCAGACTACCATATTGTCTTGTGAAAGGGAAGAACACAGAAACAAAGTTATAAACAACAACCTACAGAGAGTGTCTTTAGAACAGCTAGTACTGCAGGGCAGTGGTGGTGCACTCCTTTAATCCCAGCACTTGGGAGGCAGAGCCAGGCGGATTTCTGAGTTTGAGGCCAGCCTGGTTTACACCGTGAATTCCAGGACAGCCAGGGCTACCCAGAGAAAACCTGTCTCTAAAAGCCAAAATAAAGAACAGCTAGTACTGAGCACGTGTGAGGCCTCTGGTTTGGATTGCAGTACTAGCAAAGGAAAAAATAAACAAGCATGCACACACACACACACCCTCACACACACACACACACACACACACACACACACACACACACACACAAACCAAAACGTAAAAGAAAATTGACATATTGTATGAAGACTAAGTATTACTGAAATTAATAAATGAAATTTAAATAATAAAAATTTGGAAATGAGCTTAGGAAATTTAGAACCAAAATTAGTCTACAGTATAGAAGTAAATCAAAATAAATATAATGTGCTAAAATAGGTAGTGATGAAATATGTGAATTGTGGCAAATTTATTCATAGATTTCAATACATTTAATTTTATATGCATGTTTTTATACATGAATATTCCAAAAATACATCTTATTAGAAATGTCACTTAAATGCATATATAAAATAAGTTATCAAACATTTAAATGAAAATTCTTAATACAAACTTGGTGATAATAATCATTGAGGAAGCATAACTTATATGCATTTTAATAGAAATCCACAAAATTAAGTTTACTGTATATATCTTTTATTGTCATGCTATAGATAAATGGGTGCTTTTCCTAGTGGGTAATTTTGTAAAAACCTCTGACTGTTAGCAAATAAACTAATTCCCAGAATGACACAAGGGAGAAAAAAAGACAGAGAAAATATAAATAGAGCTATGAAATAAAGCAAAGTTAGTTTATAACTAGAAAGAGAGATAGAAAGAATGCAGGAAAGAAAGGAAGAAAGAACAACAAACTAGGACAAGCTTTCTTTATGACTAACATATAAACACATTATCTAATACATGTAAACAAATAATTAAGAGTTAAATACATATAACTGTAGAAAGTAAAAATATTAAATTTGTGAAAGAGAGGAAGAAAGAAATGATATATTATAGTGTTAATAAAGTAAAATGGAAAAATTCTGGAAGAGAGTAAATAGGCAACATCAAAAGATGCTCTCAATAGTTAAGAGAATAATACTAATAAAAAAATCACAGGTATATTTTTATATGAAATGTTATCTCCACTTCTATCTTTACCTTCCTCTGTATTGCTATTAATAGAAGGCATGGTATGGAGCCACAACATGCTACTGGCCATTTGCATATAGCTGCATGTCATTTCCTCAAGTGATGTGAACAAATATTTATTCACATGAGATAGAGCACCCGCACACTACAGAAATTGTTCTTTTCAGGCACTTCATGAAACATTGAGCTTGGCATAACCTTCAAGAACATGGCGACTTGAAATCATGAGTGTCCACTAACCCTCACTGAGTCACTGAATCCCAAGATGGATTTCCAATTTTTGAATACTCCAGAACCCCAAAGAATACAAGAAATTCTTTGGCCTGAGGAAGTAGTGTTGGAACAATAGGCAAAAATCTGATGACCATAAAACCCTTTCTCTTATGAGGATTGGTAATGGCCCTAATATTATTACCAAAGGTCGGACAATATATAGCCTGTGTTTGACTTATTTTCTTGCTACAACCTCAGGGTTAGGGTGTTATAAAAGTCACAGCACACGTCTGTGCTACACAAGGGTGTTGATCATGCTATCCTCACAAAAATGTCTCTGATGTAACAAACATTAATTGTGAAAGATGATGACTCCATAGTGTTCTTCATTATAGTGAAGTGGAATATTCATCTGTTAAATTCAAATCTTGAACATGTTCATATTCATAGGATTCCATATTACAGATTACTGCAATGATTCTGGGAAACATGTGGAAGGTATATTCACTAGGGATTTCTCTTGAATTTTCCTGTATCAATTCACCCTGATGATAACATCCAACCTTAGATGTTCTCTACCCTTCCAGAATGCTGCAATCTTCAATTCTATTTAAAATTTCCTGTTGCTTCGTTCACCACATCTCAGTTTTTCTGGTTTGTATAATTGCATTAAAATGTTAAAGCCTTGTTTCTAAATTTTTGATATGCATTTTCCAATTTCCTTCTAATATATCCAACTTTAGGAAATATTACACAACCAAGCTTTTCTAACCAGGTTTACTGTAACTGTTTCATTTTATTGATGGTAATGTTTTATTGAGGTCATTAACATATGTCAAAATGCTGTTTTTGAAATTGCTATTGTACTGCTTTCTAGATGACATCTTGTTATGTGGTTCTGCTAGCCTGGTAATGCACACATTTATCTATAGCATGTCCAGGAAAGCCTCAGACTCACTCTGGCCTATCTTTCCGTTAATATCCAGATACAAGCATGAACCACTAAGCCTGTGCTCCGTTGCTGCTTTTCATACTGAAACAAATTTAGAATCTAGTCCTTAAATTTTATATTTATTATTTTTATTTTTTTAATTTATTCTCTCAGAAATTACATCCTGAGTGCAATTTTTCCTCCATCCTCTCTCCCCAGTCCCTTCCCCTCCCCTCTTGTCTCTGCCTAGTCCATTCCTTCCATGTTTCTCTTCAGAAAAAGAATAGGCCTCGCAATTGCTAGTCTATTTTTTACTACGATACTGCATTGTTTTGAAGATAATTAATTTTCCTGTTATCTAAAAATGATTTATTTGTATCTTCATCCTCAAGAGACAGCATATTAATTTATTAAAAACAATGCCTATTGTTTTTCTTATATGCAAATTTTAAACCATGCTGCCACTTAACAATCATTTGAAATAAAAGAAAGCCCTTCAATAAAGGCATATTGAAGATAATGAACATTGAAGAAGCATAATTTTCCTCTATTTTAGGAGAATAATTCCTCAAAATTCTGAATAACCAAGGTGTGTTTTGTCTTTAATTGACAAATTAAAAATCTATCAAATTCTATCAGTTTCCTTCCCTCTGTTTTCTACCCCAATCCCCTTCCAGCAAGCTTCACTCATCTTCACAATCTTTAGCATTTAATGGACACTTAACTTCAAATAAATGTGTCATGAACTTTCAAAGAATTAGAGTCACCTCTTTGAGACAGTTAAAAAAGAAAGAGATACTTTTACTCACACATCTTTATGAAAACAGTACAATATCTGAAATGCTAAGAAATCCAAAGCAGGTTAACATAGACGAACAGCCTACCAAAGTTGTTTAACTCACTTTTGTGTAAAAACAATTATTCTATGGTCATTTATGGTTCAAGATTTCAGTGTACAATAGTGCTAAACATAAAGGTAGTACAAATAATATTCACAACAACTACTAGAAACTTACAGACTGTCAGAAATATCTACATAGTTTCTGTTAATTTAGAGAAACCCTACTTAATAGAAAATCAAAATGTGCTGTTTCTTGGTATTTTTGTGCATATTTGCTCAAAATGTACAATAGTAAATTATTTCTATAAGTAAATAAAATTTCATTTCAACACATTAAAGAGGAACCTATAAGTGGCAAAGTGAACCATGTTAAGCATAAAACTCTGCGAAACTAATACAGCCAAGTATGTTTAGAAAGGAAAAGCATCAAGATGGTGAGCATGTGACCTTTCTCATTCAATGCACTAATTAGCTGAACTAATTGAACCAATAGATTCATTCCTAAAGAACAATGCTCAAAATATTCTTCTGAACATTAAAAACTCAAACACACTCGATACAACTATTATTCTAGAGGGAAAAAAGCTAACAGCCACATTTTAACTTATATATCAAATGGCATGAATAAATATATGAATATATATGTATATATTTGTATATATATATATATATGTACATCTATATAGGAGAAGTAGTAGTAATAAAAATGAAGATTAATACTTTGTCACAGTGTTGCAATAGAAGACACTGCATATGTTATTTTATGCTTGTGTCCAAATAGCTCAAGAATCCTGGGCAATAAAATGGAACACAATTCTCTTCCTCCTTCCCTTGCAGTCTTGACACATGCAGGGAAATCAGCAGAGCTTCAACAATACAGAAATATCCACTCACAAGTAGGTGGACTGGGAGTGAATACATGAATTGAAATTCTATACAGTGGGAGTTGTCGGTATGTTCTGCAGTGAGAGACCAGACAGGAAGGAGTGACAGGGCTTATAAGCCCTTGAGCTTATGTCTGTTTTAAGCCTTGTTCTTATTTAGTATCCCATTAGTAACCTGAGGTACTAGAAAGTCATGATATGTATACACATATATATTGAATCAGGATTTCTCTGTGTAGCCTCGGCTGTCTTGGAACTCACTCTATAGACCAAGCTGGTCTCAAACTTAAAGATCTGGTTAGCCTCTGCCTCCTGAGGGCTGAAATTGAAGATTTAAGCCAAACCATTCAGCAACAGACAAGCTTTTGACAGACCTCAGATCTAACAAACATGCCCATTGGTAGATACTTATTATTTTCCTCACATTATGTATTTGTTAACATGTTGAGTGCTTTTATTAACCAGGCATCGGAAAGCAGGGTTAATTTAAATGTAGCAGGATTAAGAAATATAATAAGTTTTTAATATTTAACTTTAGTGAATATAATTTTGTTATTACATTTGTTAATCATTTCTTAATTGTATTGAGTTTAGACATTAAAATCAACTAAATATCAATGGGAACACAAAAAAGCTCACTGATAGATGGAGCTTTCCTGGGAAGCAGGTGAAAGGGTTAATTTGTTTATGTTCTACAGGTTCATTTCTTAGAGTAAGCTGCCAAGCATCTTCTCTTACCCTGAACACTCAACAAGCCTCCATTTGTAAAAAGTGTCAAAATAATAATTGTATAAGAGGTACAATTTAACTAGAAGTTCCAAATATAGTATTCTATGCTGGCTTCCCCAAATGAGCTAGTACCACTAGTGCCTACTTTAATACAATATTCCAAATGAAGACATACCCTAACGAGCAATTGCAAAACTATGAACCTGAGAATAATTTATATAAGGAAATAATAACTACTTATTGCACTATTAACTAAGATTTAATAATAGAACATAATATTTAAGTATAATGATAACCATAAAATACATCTGTGGTTTTACAAGCATAACTGGAAAAAATTTAATAAGGAAAATAAAGTTGGACTATAGAGATATATTGATGACATAGTTTCTTTTGATTTCTTTATATTATGTAAAATTAAACTGTCTAGGGTAGAACTCATTAGATAGACATATAAATGTAAGAAATCAGGGATTTTGTGTTCTTATTTTTCTAAGAAGTTCTTATATATATATATATATATATATATATCTTTTATTATATTCCTTATGTCTAGTAAAAAAAAGAGTAATATTAAGATTGATATTAACAGTCTAACAAATCCTCTGTGGTCAGAGACTTTTAAATAACTTCAAAACTCATGGATAGCAAATATAAATAGAAAGCACAGAAAATAAATGAATATGCATAAATAATTAAACATAATTTTGATCAAGGGAAATAAAAAAATTGTGAAAGGCACAAAACTGTTGTTGTTGTTGTTGTTGTTGTTGTTTGCTATTCCTGTGCCTGATACAGCATTTGGGAAAGAGATTCACTGTTCTGGACAGTCTCTTGCTCATTTTTTGTGATGACAAGCAGAGAGATGTTTTGATGGTAATAGTAACATCCAATTCGGATTCATCTACTCATTACTCTTAGCTTTTTCACCCATTCATTACTCAATTCTTCATCTAGTCAACAAAGTTTCAGCCCAAATGGTCTAGTTAGAAGCTTACCTAAAATATAAAGAAAAGTGAATACCATGTATAGTATATGAGAAAAAACTAAAACTAAAAATTTTCCTGAAATATCATTATTATCTGTAGACCATTTTGTTTGAAATCAGTTGGACAACCCTCTAAAGATATTAGCAATAAAATTATAGTTCAAAATAATAGTTTATATGGAGTTGAGGACTAGAAAGTTGGCTTATTAGGTAAGAGCACTTACCCCTCTTCTAGAAGACCTCAATTTGGATTCCAAGATCCATGAAAGTGGTTTACAATATCTACTATTCCAGTTCCAGGTGATCTAAAATCCTCCTCTGATCTCTACAGGCACCTGACCACTCATCATACACACATACAGACATATAATCGTACTCATAAAATAAATCTTTAAAACGGTTTATAATATTTATTTCTGACTAGTAAAGTGAAAGATTTTATTTTTAATGTTGAAATTATAATTTCATTTCATTTTCCCTTCCATTTTGTTCCTTCAACTGTCCCATATACTCATGGTTTCATTGATGAAAATCCATTGCCTTTTTTTTGTTTCATATGACTAACTTCTAGTGTGTTTGTGTGTTTGTGTATGTGTGTGTGTGTGTGTGTGTGTGTGTGTGTGTAACCTGTTCTGATAGCATAATGCTACCTATATGTATATGTTCATGACTCATCATTTGGCACTGGACAACCTATTGTTGTGTGCTTTATAAGGAAAGGGTACCTTTTTCCTTTCCAGCTTTCCTCTTCTCTCTCTCTCTCTCTCTCTCTCTCTCTCTCTCTCTCTCTCTCTCTCTCTCTCTCTGTATGTGGTGTGCATATATGCATACATTTTTGATAAAATAGGCTAGCCACAATAATGTTCACCATGGCGAGATAACTATTGTTTATAATAATGGTACCAGTGTTATTTTCTTCTTGGTTTTAAGGCCTACTCAACAAGCTGGAACTCATACTTGATACCACTATAGAGACTAGTATTCTGTGATGCCAGTAGAGAACAAAAACATATGGCTAGACAAGATATAGTAATAGAAGAAAGTCTACTTCCATTTTTCTGTTAAATAGATTTAGTATGAAACAGACTCCTAATGACATAACCTTACACCCATTGATCACTGCATCTTTCATCCTTCATTAGAGACAGTTTCTTTTGCAGCAGATGACAATTAACCAAGGCCTACAGCTGGTCATGATGAAATGAATAAGAGACTACAGAGTAGTAGCCCTAAATGGGATATCTATATCATACCACTTCTCCCAAAGCTCTGAGATCATTGTAGGAAAGTAAATGAAAAGATTGTAAGAACTTCAGGCAGGAAGTTTCTACAACACAATGGTTTTCCAGACATAACAGGCCAGTCACAAATGAACTCATCATTGTGTGACACCATGCAAAAGACTTGCTCAAACTCAAGCCAGGAAATAAAAACCCCACCATAGATGGAGCATATGGACATGAAATCCCATTTCTAAGCTGAGCAGTGGTGGTGCACACCTTTAATCCCAGCACCTGGGAGGTAGAGACAAGCAGATTTCTGAGTTCAAAACCAGCCTGGTCTATAGAGTTAGTTCCAGGACAGCCAGGGCTCTACAGAGAAACCCTGTCTCAAAAAAAAAAAAAAAAAAAAAAAAAAAAAAAAAACAAAAAACAAAAAAAAACTAACAAACAAAAACTCCAAATCCCATTATTAAATGATGCATGTCCAAGAAGTGATAACTAGTAAGAGAGGAAAAGTGAACTTTATTAGAGAGCATAGCTTCTTGCAAACCATCCATGATCCAGGAGATGGCTGCATACTTAAGAATCTATAGACAATGCAGACCAGACTCAGTGATGTTGTAAAATGAAGACACAAACTTGAATGTAGAAAGTAAAGGTGGATCTGGGAGGAATTGATGAAACATGACTGAATATTATTATAACAATACACTGTGTGACATTCAAATCCTAATAGAATATTTTTAAAAGAAGAAAAGTGCTAGAAAATGAGCACGCTATAATGTGAGAAATGTATCCTTAAAACAGAATTTTCTTAGAAGGGAATATATAATTGCAATGTATTTTGCTTAAACACTACAAGTTTCACAGTCTAAAAGTCAGCAATCTAAATAATGTTTTTCTTTGCTAAAATTACATTCTCAGTAGGCCCCATTGTTCCCTGATATCTGGAGATGGAATATCACTTTCTCCTTTTCCAAATTTCATAATTTCCAATGCTTGAATCAAAGCTCATTCCACCATCTTGAAGTCTAACCTACCTTTATTCATCACACCTTTATCCTTCCTTTATGTATTTCCAGAACAGAAATGTTCTCTACATTCTTCATAGCTTATATGATTAAATTGGGCAAAGCTAGTTTATCCAAGATATATTTCTTTTCCCAAGATGAGTAAACACAATCACATCTCTGAAGTCCCTTGATCCATCTGAGATAACACATTCAAGAGCTCAGAGAATAAGAAAGCCTTCAGAGGATAAAATCCAGCCTCCTTCATTGGCAATTGAGAACGTTTGGAAGGAGGAATGAGTATTTCAAAGTAGTCATATTTATTTCCACCTGAAAATCTTTCTGCTTACCAAAGATGAGAGAAGAATGGAGAAATAAGATACCTTCACACACAGGCAAAATAATACTGGGATGTGCTTTAACAAAAATGTTTTACCAGAAGCTTCAGACATAGTAAACATTAGTTCGTATTTTTTATATCCAACATGACACTATTTCATGTGTATAGATTTAAATGAAATAAGCTTATTTGTGAAAGTTTGATTTTTGGTCAAATTGATGTGTGTTAAGGAAAAATAATTTTCTTTAAGATATGGTTTTAGAAAAAGGTTTACATGGGATGCTTAAATTTCAACAGCTGATAAAGATTATTTAATTATAAAATGGATATAATTTCCATATGGCTCATAAGAGGCACTAAAATTATTTTCACTTACAGATTATTTTAAAAGTTTTCTTTGAATGGACTGTAACTCTATCCATTCAAGAAAAATAAATGTGAGATAATACAGCTTGCCTGTGTATAAATTAATCATTAATATTTGAAGAACACTATTTTTATCGATTGTGTAGCAAGATTTTGGGGCAAATGACCCCAAGCACTTTGGAATGACAGTACTTACAAAGACAACCATGTCTCTCAAGGAAAAGAGGACATGCCTAATATCAAAGCATACTTTTGAAATGTGAGTTTCTTGTTCTAAAATATTATACCTATATTTAAAATGATTTTATTTCCATACTGTTAAAATATTTTATTTGTTCAGCACTTTTCTTAGTCAAAAGGCATTGTATCTCTATCAGAATATTAAACACCATTCAGAAAATTTAAGATGTAAATGTTAAAAATCAAGTTCTGGAAAGAAATATGGTCATTGTATTTAGCTTCCTTCCTTTTTTCCAACTCTGTCATGTTGTCTACTGCTTTTTAGTCCTCTGATTTCTGTGAGATAATTTTTGAATGGGTTGGCTCTGTGTGGCTGAAGAGTGTTGATACTTCCAATATTAATATCCTGCCTACACGTCTCATTTTTAACCTGCTTAGCCTTCTGACTGTCTATTAAAACTTAATGTGAATACAAGTGAACTCATGCTGTTTCCTTGAAAACTGACTTATCGTTTGTTTTTACAGTCTCAGAAATAATATTGTAATCTATATTTTCATGAACAAGAATTTGGAACTGGCATTTAATCTTCATATTCAACTGGCAAATTACAAGATTTTACTCATTAAAAGTATTCCTCTATCACAGCTCTCTGGAAGTCAATATTAGAAACATTAAATTGAAGAGCCTTGCCACACATAAATCAACATCATTTCCATTGGGCTCACCATGCCACACATAGAGTTCGCTTGAATATCATAGATG
>NW_022196905.1:63098977-63106269 GCF_008632895.1 Mastomys coucha | reverse complement strand
AAAACCATGAAGTTCTTACTCCAGGGAAAAGAAAAGGAAGGCAATATTTTTAATTTTTAATATCTAATTTATTATAATCATTAAGTACAGTTTCTGGGCCCTATTTGGCCTTGTTTTGGGCCTTGAGGACAAACCCCAGTCTGGCTTGATTTTTGAGACCTGTCATTTGCTTGAGAATGACTCAGCAAGACCTACCGACCTGGATGAGACTGTCTCTGCCTAGCTACTCCTGATGTGTCAATTTGTTATAGGCCCCGTGAGATCACCCCACATGCCTCGTCAACTTACACCACCCCATCTATCATCTCATCCTATACCCTCTGTCACCCTTCCTCACCCCCTATGTCATCTCACCTCACCAAATATCCCCACCTCCTTCTTCAACCCTATATAAACTAAAGTTTGATACAATAATACTTGAGTTCCTCCTTTGACAGACTCTCCCTACTGCCCCCGCTCACCCCCATCCCACCTAGGTGTGTTTGTTTTGTGCTGAAACACCCTCCATCCTGCTGAGGCCCCAAGGACTCAGCTGGACTGGGTTCTCTCTTCTAGCCCAGACCTGCCAGCAGAGAGTTGGCATACAGTGTTGAGGAATTAATGACAAGAAAAATGTCTTTATTCCCATCCTTTAGAGTACGTCAGACTTATGAAGCTACACCATCTAGCTTAATCCAGTAAAAAAGCAGATTTTGTGAAAACTTTAACTGAAAACTAGTACACAAATGTATTTCATTTTAAGTATTCAAAAATAGAGAACTCATTTTCAAACATTTGAAAAGAAAATCTGTGTTCAAAACACGTTTTAAACAAATTCTTGTTGGTGAGAGTATAGATTTGAAGATGTTTTTTCTGAAAGTGTAAAAAATAAATGGTCAGGCATAATTTTGAAGAAAACTTTCTTTATGTTATTATTAGAACATTTTATTACTAAATAAAAAATAGTTCTAATACAATGTGATGGTATAGAAAAAGGAACAGAGGAATCAGTACTTCAATTTTCCCATTTGAATAATTTAAAGGATCATTTTTTTTAAAAGGAATCATTCTTATCAATGGTAGTTTACATCATCCAGTCCATCTAGGGACAAATAGAAAAAGGCAAAACAAAGAGAAGTGTAATGTTCAATTCAGCACAGAATCTATCTTTTTCCCAGCTCTGAGACATCAGTTGTGAGAACAGAGTAAAAAGGAACATCTCAGAAAAACACTGGGAGGCCAGGAATTTCTGTCTAGCTTAATAAGATCAGCTCAGGAACTTTAGAAGGTGGTGGAACTCTTGAAGGTGGTGGAACTCTTGCCCCTCTGGAAGGGAGAGGCTAATTAACATTCCTCAGACCACAGGGTGAGAACTGACCTGCAGGTGGGGACAAATTCCTCACGATGGACCTTGCCCACCTTCAGACAAGGGAAGTCCTTGCCACTTCATTCCTTGAAGACTAATCAGTTTAAAAAGTCACACTGTTCTACCAATCACATTGTTCCTAATCGTTGCTGCCCTGCAAACTGTATAAAAGCTCACTGAACAAGCTGTGCAGGGTTGCCGCCTCTTCTTAGGGTCTGAGAGGACCCCAGTGCACTGGAACAATAAAAATCCTCTTGCTTTTTGCATCAATCCAGGCTCCACATGGTTCACTCAGTAGGTCTCTGGTAAGCTAAGGCTCAACAGAATCTCTTTTTTTCCTTAGATGTTTTCTTATTTACAATATCTCCTTTCCCAGGTTCCCCTCCAAAAAAAGAAAGAAAGAAAGAAAGATAGAAAGAAAGAAAGAAAGAGGAAAAGAAAAGAAAATAAGAAAATAAAAAAAAAAACCAATTCCCTGTTTCCCCCACCCCCTGCTCACCACCCCACCCCCTCCTGCTTACTGGCCCTGGCATTCCCCTACACTGGGGCATAAAACCTTCACAGGGACAAGGTCCTCTCCTCCCCCTGATGACCAGCTTGCCCATCCTCTGCTATACGCATGCTGCTGGAACCATGAGTCCCCCCATGTGTGTACTCTTTGGTTGGAGTTTTAGTCCCTGGGAGCTCTGAGGGTACTAGTTAGTTCATATTGTTCCTCCTAAGGGGCTGTAAATCCCTTCAGCTCTTTGGGTCCTTTCTCTAACTCCTTCGTTGGAGACCCTGTACACAGTCCAATGGATGCCTGTGAGCCTCTACTTCTGAAAGGAGACAGCTATCTCAGGCTCCTGTCATCCAGCACTTGTTGGCATCCACAATAGTATCTAGATTTGATGATTACACAGTGTTCTCAGTTCTTCAGTCTTAAGATTTAGTTTAGGCTTAGTCCATTATTTTCTTTACCTCTAGCCTGAATTGCATGGTGTTTCTTGGTTCTCCATCTTGCATAGGCTTTCCTTGTTCTCTGTCTTACAGAGAGATGACAAAATTTCTCAGCCTATATATCATGTGCTCATATATGTAAGTGTATATGGAATAGAACAAAAAATCTGATAAATAAATAATCAAGCATATATATACACACACATACACACACACTACAGACAAACAAGGATATATCCTCTTGATTTAGTTCTTAGATATTCATGTGTAGTATAAATCAAAAATGTTAATTTGAGTCTAAAATATGACACAGACTGTACAACAAAACATAAACATCTGTTTAGAACATAGATGTACAGAACTATAATAAATGAGTTGCAAATCAAACCTAGTAAAGAAAAAAGCATGTATATTGAAAGAGTTGTTTTTTGTACCTTAACATGGTTCAGTTTTCAATGGCCCAACAGTGATATATAGATATGCAATAAGCTATCTGTGTCCCACTGTCATCATCCTTACCCTCTTATGTCAATTTAAATAAACATATAACATATTAACAAATTAAAGAATAAATGCTATGTATGGAAAACAATGGATAGTGTTTTCATGAAACATCATTGATTCATGATTAAAATATCATACTACAACTAAACTATTTTACATGCTAGTTTTAAAATGTAACAAAAAATTTGAGAGGCACAATTTATATCATTATAGGTCTATTTCATACAACAATCTAATATCTTCTACTACAAATCTTTTGGAGTACAGAAACCATTAGTGATGGATGTCTGGGGAAAGTTGATCAAAGATAAGCATGAGCATAAAAATATTGATAGTTTTAGGGCAAGTATAGAAAATAGTGTTGGACCACCAAAGGACAGTACAGGGAAATTTCCAGAGATGTAGACAAGTTCTCTATACTGAATTTGTTGTTGTTTATAGGAACTTATTCAAACACAAAAACTGTACTTTCCACAAATATCATTTCAATATATGAAAATAAAATTTTATGCTTGCCATCCATATGAATGGTAAAGTGCTCCACTTAACATATTATTCTGCCTGTATGGGTAGAAATAATTGCCACTGTCTCTAATGTTACCACTCACCATGCCAAGGAGAAAAAAAAATACTAAAATGTGAATAAATATGAATTATTATTAAGTATTAGAATGTGAAGGAAAGGCTGCAATTTCTGTTCTAGAATTTTTAGAAATGTCTCATGGTGATGTATAACTTTAAAGAATTGACAATCATCACTCAGTCTTGTCAGTAGAAATAGAAAGGGAAAACTTAGTGAAGACACTGTGAATAAAACTACTATGCTTACTAAATAGTTTATGAAATCCCTAGTGAATAGCCAAAGACAATCCAATGGTTATTCTATAGCATGCCTAACCATATGCATTCATTATAATTTGCTTCTCTATTTAAGACTTGGAATTTAGGGGTAACTGGCCATTTGTTAGAATACAGATGTATAGTAGCACCATAAACTTAAATGGTATTTGAATTAACATTTCACTCTGGCCTTCTACAGCAATATTTGTTAGACAGCAGCTAAAGCTACCTCAACATGGCCAGAAAATTACCTCTTTGACTAATTCCCAAAGGGTATTTATATTCTTCTGCTTATAGCATCAATACCAGGGATATTTTGAGGTAATAAATTAAAAATAACTATAAATTATTAAGCTTTATTGATTTAAATTTTAGATAATATTATTAATAATATTACTATAAATAGACTTCTGTGTATAACGTGCAATGTCTTCTAGCAAATAATAATTCATAATAATTATGATTACAGTTATTTTTTTGTTAGCACAGAAAATTAGATTCTTTAACAACACACATGTTTTTGAAAAATATTTCTACAAAGCCTACTCAAAAAAAGTTTCTGCATGATTCTTAGGGAAATAGCTTTTCATAGTAAACATTTTTCTTTTGCAATGTGCATTCATTTCCCACTGATATTTACTAACTCACTATCTTTGTTTGTAAAACAATGTTTCCAATATTTATAATGTAAAAGAAATATGCATTTTCTTTTTTTCCTCCCCTAAACCCTGTGCTCTTATAGAAGAGTGTCTATTAAGAACAATTTAGACACTGTACAGAACACTTAGGAAATAAGCAGCTTGTAGGTCAGCCTGTCTTCTAAAGTAACAATCAGAAGCAAATAGAAACTTTAAGGCAAAGGATTGATTTGTGCATTATTAAATTGCATAATCCAATTACACATATAAGTAAAATAATTTAAAAAGCTTTTCCTCTTGGAGTTTGAAAAAATTGCCTTACAGACCATCTCTGAGTCTTTTTCATCTCTGGCCTTGTCATGTCTCTGTGATTGCACTGGACAAGGGGGATGATGTGTTCATGTTCTGTATAAAACCACTGACCTGAGACACAGCAGTAGAACTCAGCTTTGCATCAAATCATGTTTCTTTTGTGTATTTTTCTTTCTTTTCAAGATTGATTTGCTCGAATATAAAAGTGCTTGCTTTATAAAATACTACTGGCTTGTTTCCATAATAACACATTAAATAAGATGCTATGGAAAATCAATATCTTGAAGAAGAGGCCCATACAATATTTTTCTTTACTATTTATCTACTACTGTCATGGTGCATCTCCCATAATGCAAGAATCTCCCATCAACATAATGATGAAATGCCATTCCTAACACATTCCATATTGTTCAATATTGACTTCATTTTTACTATAGATCAAAATAATTCTATTTAAAGCATACAGTGTATTAGGAATAAATCTCTGAATAGATGACTGAATATCTGTTTCCTGTATTGTCTTTTGAGTACACTAGAATAAGCTCTAAGTTCCTGTAAAAGAAAAAAAAAACAGAGAAATGGGCATATGATCTAGTTAATTAATGGTTTCAATTTCTGACCATCGTTCTATGTTGTGACTTGATTCTGCCTCTGTGGTACTCTCAAGATAACACTACTTCCAGCACTTAGCATCTACTTCTTCTGGATGTTCCACCTTTTGCATCTATTAGTTGAACTCTGTGACTTACTCATGAGTACTGTAACTTACTGGCTCATATGACATTTTTTATTTGTTTATTATTGAGACTACATTTTAATTACAAATTTTCACCCTTCCATTTCTTCTCTCCAAATCAGCCAATATGCTCCTCCTCACTCCCAATCAGATCTCGGCCTTTTAAAAATTAACTGCTAGACATTCACATACGCATTTGAATATACATATATATTCCAATATACATGAACTGTGTATCTTCTATAATGTTACTTGTATATATGCATTTATACTGGACAACCAATTGGTGGGCTGCTCCCCTGGGACAGACTGTTTCTTCCATATCCATCTTTCTACAGTTACATAATGTCTTTTGTACAGGTTAGAACTTGTTGGCTTTTTTTTCCCTTGTCAGTTTTTCATGTGTGTTTATGTCATCTTTGTTCAACTCCCATTTAAATGGTCATGTTGGTGAGGCTTTACTCATATAGCTTCTGATGTCTAGGAGACATAATCCCACAATGAACTCCCTGATCCTCTGTCCCTTACAACCTTTCAACCCTCTCTTCCTTCCATATTGACCTCTCTTCCACAATGTATATTGGACCCTATGTGTGTGAATGTTTTGTAGATGTATCAATGGGTTGGACTCCCTTTCTGAGTAGTAGAGACCCACTTCCTGAAGATACTGTGGACAATGATACCACACCGAGCTCTCTGCATTAAAAGTCAAAAATAGTATCAGTGAAAACTCACAGGAAATTGCTGCAATCAAGATTAGAAGCAATGATTTTTACCTGTGAACTAAACTGATTGTGCAGGATGCCATTCCACTTAGACAAGCAGATGAATTTTTAGCATATCTTATAAACAGACATTTCTATATATTTATATAAAGTACTAAGACATTTTCTATATTACCCACTTAGGGTGCTTTATTTTCACATTCTTGCTAGTCCTCAGTACCTCTTCATATCTCAATGTCTACATTGTGGCAGTTTGACAAATGATAGTGTCTTAAATTCCCTGTAGATATAATGTTCTTTAATTTCTTGGGATTCTATTGCATTCAAGAAATCAAGAGGGAGGCCCCAGGATATGTTAAAATGATTAAATATACTTAGGAAACAGTTACCTGACAAGTAGGTTATTTATCATGATGTGTAAATTTTATGAAAATGCATATATATACTAAAAAACTGTAGTCATTATGAAATTGCTCTTTATACAAGCTGAAGATATGTTGATCAGCAGGTGGTAGAGGTAATCTTTCCACAATCCACCAAATAATATAAATTCAATATTCAATGCATTCATTTTCAGTAATATCATCAATTGATTGATCAGTCAGTGAACAGTTTTCTGTATCTCAAATTCTTAGCACATAATTCAGCATTGTAGACATTTTCACTGTTGTTCCACATTTCTTCCTTTCATTTAATTTCTCCCTCTTTTTCATTCCCACCTCCACTCCCTCTCCTTATCCTTTCCCTCATTCTTTACTCCTCCTTTCTTTTCTTTTCTTTGTATGTCTTTCACTTCAACTTTAGAAATGAAGCAAAGGAGTGCAAGTAAGTCTGCTTTCCATAGTAATACATTCAACTCACAGCATACACTTGTAAAGGAAACTTTTATTCTCCTGTGTAATTGTCTTCATCAAGGCTTTTTGCATCTGCCCACTAACCTAGTGCTAGTCCTGGAAGCTTCTATCCTCCATAAAATCTCATATAGACCTAGAATATTTTTAGCCTCTGAGACTTACTGCTTAATAAGGTTACCCTTTGTAGTTCTTTCTGAGCTCTAGCTGGCTGGTTCAACTTAGCTGTTCTTGTTCAAAACTTTTCTCTAAGATAACTGACTCAATCTGGCTTCTCTCAACTTCTAACTGAATTGCTCTGGTAAGCCTGATGTTCTAATCTTCTGGCTTCTCACTCTCTGACTTGTTCTGTCTTCACTAGTGTTTAGCTTTCTCTCTCTCTCTCTCTCTCTCTCTCTCTCT
>NW_022196905.1:63063364-63098916 GCF_008632895.1 Mastomys coucha | reverse complement strand
TCTCTCTCTCTCTCTCTCTATCTCTTTCTTCTCTCTCTCTCTCTCTCCAGCCCCTCTATATAGCTATCCCAGTAAAACAGTGCCCTTTCTACCTTCCTCTCTGCTCTCTCTTATATGCATTCTCATCTCGTGAGAGTTGGGCATATCCCAGTCTGTCAAATCTTTCTCTGTTCTATCACTTTGTCTGCCACTCATTCAAACATGGGTGTGTCCTTCTACTAACATTACCTTTCTTGTTTGAGTTTAAAGGTGTGTGCTAATGGTTGAGTCACACTACAACTAGAAACATGGTTTAGATTGTATGTTTGTTTTCTCTAGTAAGTAGCACAATCTTGTGGTCCAGAGTATGATCAAATATCCTGATACACACAGGAGATAAAGAAGACATTCATTTTGGAAGAAAAAAAATTGCATCCACCATTTCTCCCTATAGGTATTTTAAAAACTCTTTGTCATGTACCAATAGGCACATGAAAAAAATATGACTCTGTTCATACCCCACTGAGTCTTCTCTGACCTATAATTGTTTCTTTCTGAAAGAACTGCAGGAACAAAAATGGAGAGAAGCCTGAAGAAAAGGAGGATCCACCTCAAGGCCCCCAAGGCCTGACACTATTAATGAGGCTATGGGGCACTCACAAAAAGGGACCTATCTTGACTGCCCTTTGAAAGACCCAACAAGCAGTTGAAAGAGTCAGATACAAATATTTGCACCTAATCAATGGAAAGAAGCTGCTGATCCCTGTGGTTGAATTAGGGAAAAGCTGGAAGAAGCTGAGGAGGAGGGTGACCTTGTAGGAGGACCAGCAGTCTCAATTAATCTGGACCCCTGAGATATATCAGTCACTGGACCACCAACCAGGCAGCATACACTAGCTGATATGATGCCTCCAACACATATACAACAGAGGACTGGCGGGTCTGGGTTCAATCAGAGAAGGTTCACCTCAAGAGACTGTAGGCCCCAGAGAGTTTAAAGGTCTGATGGGGTGGGGATGGGGGATGGTGAGGAGATATGGGTTGAGGAACAGTCAGAGGGTGGACCAGAAGGGGGACAAAATCTAGTATGTAAACAAAAAAGATTCAATAAAATAAAAAAAATGAAAAAAACTGAAACAAATTTAAAAATAGATTATTTTTCTAGGTATATTTAATGGATAAAAAAATACTTTATTGTCTTTTTGTGCATTTGACTTGATTTTAAAATACACATTTGTTATGATAAAATGTTTGTTTATATTACACAAGAATTTATGTCAGGCAGTGGTGGCTCATGCCTTTAATCCCCAGCACTTGGGAGGCAGAGGCAGGCAGATTTTTGAGTTCGAGGCCAGCCTGGGCTATAGAGTGAGTTCCTGGACAGCCAGGGCTATACAGAGAAACCCTGTCTCGAAAAAACAAACAAATAAACAAATATATATATATATATGCTATATATATATATATATATATATATTACTATATTTATATATATACTATATGTATAAATATATATATTATATATATACTATATATATATATATATATATATAGTAATATAGTTCAAGGTTCAAGGACCTCAATATTTATAGAATGCTATCTAAAAAGAAGTAGTGAGATTTTTTTTCTTTCTGGTGACAAATAAGATGAAATTTTTCAACAGGTATTTCATCAGGTTTGGATTAGTCAGTTTGAAAATTATGGATCAGAGAGGCCAGAGTGATGACTTAGAAGGTAAGGACAATTGTTACTAAGCCTAAGGACCTGAGTTCAGTTTCTAGTCCCACCAGTGGAAAACAAAGACTCCTGCAATCCATATTTATAGTTCTATAGTTATGGATATCAGAAGTCAAAAAGAGTTATCACTGTGCTAAAATCAAGCAGTGAGCTGATCAGAAGTTTTTGAAAATACTTGAAAAAAGAATTTGCTTTTCAATCCTTGTCATCTTAGAGAAGAAAATTTCATTCTTCTCCATGTGTATTTTATTTCTTCAAATACACAAAACCAACAGTCACATTTTAATATTTTCTGATACTAATATGTTTACCCCCTTATAAGAGCTCACTTGGTAGGTCTGGCATACTTCTATACTCCTGGACATTTTAATCTTAAGATCTGCAAATTTCCTTTGCAACGAAGCTAACAAGCACAGCTGTGACAGGAGCACATGCACAGCACTGAGAAACAATCGTTTAACCTAACATTGCACCCTGTGTTGGCCTCTTTCCTTCTTTATGTCCCACTTCACACACCTACCAAGGCTATAGTATCTGCTTCTAAGAAAAGTTAACCTAAGAAAATGTTGCTAAAAATCAGGCTCCTTTTTTATGCAACCAGTAAATAATTTATTAACCAAGTGAAGAATAAAACAATTATAAAAGACTTCATACTGTTGCTCTTTATATTCTAATAGAAACATATGTAATAAAAAGAGAAGTAAATCTCAAAACAATAGTAGAAACTTTAAAATAAGGGCATATACTTTTTAAAATTAAACATGAAAAATTGGGCATAATTTGTATAGACACAGAAGAACTCTCTTGGCAACTATTTAAGCTGAGGTCAAATAGTAAGGGGCCCCATTATCAAATTTAAGGTGACTCTTCTGAGACAGTGAAAAAGCTCAAAGGCTGGAGAGTGGAAATTAAGTCCTCATCTTCAAATAAAAAGGTGGAGTTTAAAGTTTAATAATAATAATCCAACTTATTTTATTATCATTGAGTGAAATGATAAGATAAAAATGTAACAAAAATCATTTAGTATAGCTATATAGAAAAAAACTCTCATGGAAGAATTTGACATGGTGACCTTTGTTTATTAATTAGAAGTGTCTTTTTCTTATGATGTCAAATATTCCCCAATTTACTGATTGATTTCCATCACGAACAATACCCTAACATGTTTAAAGATAAGAAAATAATAAATTACAAATATACACATACACACAAACACACACAAAGAGATACACACACACTGACTCAACAATAATAATAAGTGTACTATATGGTGTTAGCGAATGAATGGACATATGAATCAATGAAGGAGCTTAGAAAGTACAAAAGCAGACTTCCTCTTCTTTGTCTGATCGGGAGCTCCTGATCACCAATCTTCTACCTGAGGAATGTCATATAGTCCCTGGCAGATCTAGAAGTTCAACGTCTTCTTTCCTGGTAAGAACCTTCAGAGCAAGTACCTGGGATTCATGGAATGCTGATCCAAATGAAATATTCACAGTACTTTAAAATCCAGCCAAGGATTGCATTCACCTTGAAGGCTCATTTCTACTCTCTATGATCATATATCATCTTTGTTAATCCTGAATAAAGTGTATGCCTACAACTCCACTTGGAGAAGCCCCCATTTCACTAACACTCCTGTAGCCAGACCTGGATCTAGCAGACCCCATCCATTCTGGACTTTACCTCATCATTCCACCCTGGATACCCTGGAAGGAAACAGAGAATATGGAACTAGAGCTTATTTATAACAAATGCATAACACATATACACAAGCTTCAACCTAGTGTACAGCAATCCCAGGGAATTCAACTCTGCTTTTGCCTGCCCACATTCACTCCTTGCTGCTACATTCATTCACTCTGTTGATGCTGTTGCTGTTTGTAATCATTTACTGGTACCTGGACATAGCATCTCCAGCCTTCTAATGCATGTCAAAATATAGCACATCTCCAGGTCTTCTGATCTTCAATACCTACTGCTGAGTACCTGGCTTTCTAATTGAAAAGCTATCATTTCTCAGTCTCCTCAGCCTGTAGACATATCAGGTATACCAGACTGAACCACTGTAAATCAATTGAATGCATCCCTTTTCAGAATATGTATTTATTCTATTGGTTCTGCTTTTCTAGAGGGTAGTAATACAGTGGTATTTATTAATATTATAAATACTTATCTATTAATCTATAAGAAACATTGATGCTTAATCTCAAGATATATGTATGTGTCTATATACGTACATAGTAAGAAGACTTGTATGCAAAAACATGTGAAGGTCTTTTAAGACTCAATATTAAAAAAGTAAATAATCCAATTAAAATTAGAAAAATATCAGGATATCTCCCTAAAATGAAAATGGTGAATATTCATGAGAGAAACTCAAGACCATTTGTCATTGAACAATAAATTATAATTTAAAACAACCAAGAGTTATCCCTGCACCTCTATTAGAATGAATAAAAGGGAAAATTTGACAAGACTAATTACTTGCAAAAGTACATAGCTCTGGGAGTTCTGATTTATTGCTGATAAGAATACAAGGTGATTTAGTCATCTTGTAAGATAATAAAGCAGTTTCTCATAAATTATGCAACACTTTTCCATTTGGTTCATAATTGCAATCTTCAGTTTTTACCCAAATGAATGGAAGACATTGGTCAATTCAGTTACTTTCATACAAGTTTTCTATTGTTATGTTCAAAATCTGTAAATACTGGAAGTCTCTAATGTGTTCTTTGATGAGTGAATGGTTATACAAAATGCATCCATAAAATGGGTTATTGTTTGGCAATAAAAAGTTATGTGCCCTCAAGTTACAGCCTGAATCACAAGTGGGTACTTCTATGTAAAATGAAAAGGCCACATGCATTGCACCTGTGATACACAGCCTTGTAGAAAACAGATATCTAAAGTGACTGTGGAAAGGTTAGTGGTTGTCCAGAGACTGAAGGTGAATGCAATGATTAGATTAATCACTGACAACATTTTCAATAAATGAAGCATGAAATTATTATGTATGGCATATAATTGTGACTATATGACACTATGCATTTGACAAAGTCCATAGAATTTTAAAGTAGAAAATGTGAATGAGTGAACATTATGCATGGATATTAAAACATAATTCAGTGGGTCAAGGAATTTCAGAATGGATTGAAGAATGTGATATAACAGTTCAATGAAACAATCTAATGTTATTACTAATACATGAAGCAACCTTACTGAAGGTGAATGTGAAAAAAGTTGCTGAATGAAGGAACTTTAGGCATGATGGATTCTGCATGAATAGAAATAAAATAAAGTATACATGAGCAATGTACACTCAATGATAGTTATTTAATGATATGCAGTTAATAATTGAAATATTGCACCCATACAAAGCATGCAATTACGTATATCCATGCAATTAAGTAAACAGATGATAAATTGTAAAGGAGTCCATTGCAGACCTTGTACTGCTCATGTGTTTTAGCTTTTCATTCATGTGATGAAACATCGTAGTCAAGTAAACATGGAGAAAATGGCTTTCTCTCCCACACCACAGTTCATTATCAAATCAAGTTGAGAAAGAAACTCAAGCATGGCAGGAACCTAGAGACAGAATACAGAGGCTATGGAGGAGTACTTTTTTTTAAGATTTATTTATTATTATATGTAAGTACACTGTAGCTGTCTTTAGACACATCAGAAGAGGGCATCAGATCTCATTACAGATGGTTGGGGGCCACCATGTGGTTACTGGGATTTGAACTCAGGACCTTCATAAGAGCAGTCAGTGCTCTTAACCACTAAGCCATCTCACCAGCCCTTCTTATGGGGTTACTTATGGCTTACACAGCCTGCCTTCTTGTAGAATTACCAGACCAGGGAAACCACAATCCATGATGGGCTGAGCCCTCCACCATCATAGTAGAGAGTGCTAGCAAGTACCATAACTCAGTGAAAACATACCACCCAGATTGTGGTTTGTAAAGATGCTTTTGGAGTTCTAAGACATAATATGCATTGTCTTAAATAATTTGAGACCACACAAATGCATTTTATCAACCTAAACTCCACACAGAAGTATTGTGCATGCATTTTCAAATGAAGGAGCTAGAAGTAGGATTTTGCTCAATGGATAGAGTGCTTTCCTGAAAGTAGTCTTGAGTTAGATGTCCAGCATTGCCAAACATGAGAACTGTTGTGTATATCTGCATTCCTACTACTTAGAGGTAGAGGCGGGGGATAAAAGCCCAAGACATCTCAGCTGCACAAAAAGTTTGGGAAGAATTATGTGATCTATATGAGGCCCTATTTTAAAATAATACATAATAAATAGATAGTGATGTTGAATCTTTCTCAATAAATGAAGTAATGCCCTTCGGATGCATCTGCATTTGAGATGGATTATATTTCTTAATATCTCATCTCCTTAAAGTCTGAAGATCCTACAGTAACTTATTATGATTTATGGTAGACCTTGTTGAAGAAATAGCATTGTTTATAATGACATTTCAGTTGAATGATGACATACTTATTACACTGGTTGCACACTCACAATATCTCTCTTTCTCTGCCTCTCTATTTCTCTCTGTGTCTCTCTGTGTCTCTCTCTGTCTCTCTGTCTCTGTCTCTGTCTCTCTCTCTTTCTCTCTCTCTCTCACACACATACAGACACAGACACACACGTGCATGCACTCACACCAAAAACAGTGATATGATTTCAGACACTGTATACATTCATCTACTAATTATGTGTGTTATTCAAATAGTCTCTGCTAAGCATGTACAGAGATTTTTGCATTTTCATTCTATAAACAAGGAACTATACCATCTAATTGTATACAAGTTGTATTTTATAAGAAACACTAACAAGTAGACAGCAGGTTTGAGTAGATTATAATACATAAAAAGAAATTAAAAACATAATCTATATTGGTTAAGACAGAATTCTCATCCTAACTGAAATAGTGAATTTATATAGACATAGATGACAGCTGATAGGTCCAGCAACAAAAAAAATCAAAATAAATATATATCCTAAGTTGAATGTAACCAGTAACATCAAAATATACCAAACCATTGCATCAAACTAAACATATCAAGATGACAAACTCTCTGTAGAATTTAATGCTACTCTATGTGAAACGCTTCAAGAAAAGATTCCTGGGATAATTTAAGTCAATAACTTTGCTAGAACTGCATGAGCCAGATTATGTGTGTTTTGATGGATGGTTCACCATCAGAAAGGATAATTTTTGTATACTCATTTCCATGTTAAATGTTCACCTTCCCCCTTTTCCCAACAGGCTTCAATCATGGGTCATTTCTTGTTGTTGTGTTTTTGTTTTGTTTTTGGTTTTGGTTTATGGGTTTCATCTTCTGTGAGCAAATTCTTGTCACTTTTTTATGTAATCTGCAAACTATTTTTTATTACAATTCATACATAACACTTACCGGGGGAAAACAGAAAAGATTACAAACTGTCAGATAGAAAACAATCAGCAGATGCCAACACAGGAAACAGATGTTACAATTTATTTGGACATTAATTTCAAAGCAACCATCAAAGAAATCATTCAAAGGACAATTATGTACAATTTGAATTATAATAAAAAAGCTCATCAAGGAAATATAGAATTCAAATAAGAATTGTATAGAAATGTTAGAATTAATCATACAATAAGTGTTGAAATGTGTAACAGATTGGTGTAAATATAAAATAGAGAAACAGTAGGTACTGGGAGGGGGATAAAGTCTGAACTATGGAAAAAAGATTAAAAAATACATTGTAAAATTTAAAAAAGAAGATCCAAAAAAATAAAACCATGGAAAATTTAATGCTTTGTAAACTATCTATGAATTACAGATAGATAACATGTGTGCATTTATTTTCATATATTACTACTTTCATTGATCAAGCATTAATATTGGCAACAAATTAGAGAACATAGTGTTCACTAATTAATGAAAAAAGAAAAACCAATGCCTGAAAGTTCTCTGTATGTTAATTGAAAACTTCCAGGTCTGTATCTAAGTAAATACCAATATATAAAATGAGTTAGTTTGATACCAAACGGAACAATTCAGTGAGAGGCTGAGAAAAGCAAATTTGAATCAGTCAGCTTGAAGAAAAGTTTTGAGCCAGAACTGAACCAGCCAGCCACCATTCAGAGAGAACTAGAGTGACCTTTTTTACCAGCAAACCTCCTAGACAACAATTGTATCTGGCAAATGCAGGTAACATTTACAGCATTTAATGGCTATATCCCATGTAAAGCTGAGTGTCCCAAGGCATCTCATTCTCTGCATTGTTTCTGGCTACGGATCTCAGTATTTGTTCCCATCTGATGCAATAAAAAGTTTCTTTGATAATGACCATGAAAGGCACTGATCTGTAAGTATAGAAGAATGTCATTTGGAGATATTTTATCATGACAGGCTTCATGGGCTATCTAGTCTAAGGTTCTTGGTCACAGAAACAGTGTCAGATATGGTTTTTATCTCACCAAATGGGACTTCAGTCCAATCGGTTATTGATTGCTTCCTCCCATAAGTTTTGTGACAGCATTGCTGTTGCATGTCTTGTAGGCAGGATATCATTATAAATCCAAAATTTTGTGACTGGCTTGATGCTTACCTTTCTGTTTTAGGAGAGTACAGAGTATGTTTCTACACCAAAACAGCAGCTCATAGAAGCTGACTCTTTATCCCCCTTTCTTTTATCCTCACCAGCACGAACTGTCACTTGTTTTATTTATTGTCATAATTCTTGACAGGTGTAGGATGCAATCTCAAAGTAGTTTTGATTTACATTTTCCTAATGACTTAAAAATATTGAATATTTCTTTAAGTGTTTCTTAGGCATGTAGCATAATTGTAGCAACTCAACTTCTCCATGTTCTACGAGCTATGTAGGTATTGAATTCAGCAGTGGAGCATTGCTGTTCATTTGTGGAAATAAACCTATAATCTTGGCATCACTCTGGGTTCTCATGGGACCCCTTTGGCCAATAGTTCAATTAGATTTAAACAAATCTCATACAAAAAGTTTCATCTGGTGACAAGAGATGGCCAGGTGGGCTGTGTCTCCCTCATTATTTGGTGATTTCATTCAGATCATCTTCATATGTTTATATATTTTAGGAAGCTTATACTATTTTAGACTTTTATATGCTCTAACAACTGGCTCTTAATTTTTGCTGTTTCATCCCACATATACTCCTTGCCCTCCTTTCCCCTATCATCCTCAACTGATTTAGCCCTCATTACAACCATAACTAGCTACTCTATTTTCTTTTTCTAATGAGGTCTATTTCACCTAGTTCCTTACTCTATACTTAAACCTCTCTTGTTCTGTGAATTGTAGCTTGCTTGTCACTGACTTAATACCTAATATCCACATAAAAGTGAACATATACATTATATAAATGTATTATAATTTCCTTATCTATTCTTCTGTTGAAGGACATCTAGTTTTTTTTTTTTTTTTTTTTTTTTTTGCTCGTTTGTCTTTCAGTTTCTGGTTATTATAAGTAGAGCAGCAGTTAAAAGGTTTTAGCATGTATTTTTGTGTATTTTTAGGTATATTCCTAAGAGTAGTATAGCTGGGTCTTATGAAAGATACATTCATATCCTCTGAAGAACCACTACACTGATTTATCTGGTGTCTGTACAAGTATGCACTGTCGCTAGCATTGCAGAATTATTCCCCTTTCCTTTCATCCTCACCAGCATGAACTCTCACTTGTATTATTTATTGTAGTAATTCTTGACAGAGGTAAGATGAAATCTCAAAGTAATTTTGATTTACATTTTCCCAATGACTTAAGATGTTGAACATTTTTTAAGTGTTTCTTAGTCATTTGTGTTTCTTCTTTTGAGAATTCTTTGTTTAGATTTGTACCCTATTTTTTAATTGGGCTATTTGCTTGCATATGTGTGTGTGGGGGGGGAGTGTGTGTGTTCAATTCTTTATATGTCAGCCCATTAATGGATGTATAGTTGGTAAAAATAATTCCCACCCTGTAGCCTGTCGTTTTCTCTGAATGATGATGTCCATTGTTGTGCAGAACCTTCTCAGTCTCAGGAGGTCTTATTGATTGATTGTTGATGTTAGTGCCTGAAATAATGGTGTTCTGTTCAGAAATTTTTTTCCTGTGCCAGGTACTTTATAGATATATCTGCTTTCTGATTTGCCAGTTTCTGGGTGTTTAGTTTTATGTTGAGGATTTTTGGTCCGTTTGTAGTTGAAGACATTACACGTATAATAAAAATCAAACAATACTATAGAAAAATCAAAGATACTAATTATCTTCTGCAACACACCATAAATTTATAAACATTTACATAATTTTATTATATAATGTTAGGAATTGTGTATGTGAGGGGGTGTGGGAGGGTTGGGTACATGGGTGTAAACCATATCTGTGGAAGGCAGAGGATGACTTTTGATTCTGTCTTTCTATGATGTGAATAGGTCCCAGCAATCATACTGAGATCATTCAACTTGGAAACTAACACCTGTACTTCTGAGCCATCTCACCAGCCAACACTTAAATTTTGATTTACATCCAATAAGCACAGTTAAGAGATCATATATAAAAGTAATACAGAAATTGTTTTTAAAGAATTAGTCAAGATCATTTAAATAATATGTTGCCAGTACCTAGACAGACCAACATATCAGAAGCATCTATCAAAAGCACAGTAAAGAGGTATCTACATGGCTCAGTGAGTAAAGGCTCTTGCTGCTTGGCATGAATCTCTAAGTTAAGTCTCTGGAATTAATATGGAGGATGGAGGCAACCAATTCTTATGAGCTGTCCTCTGACCTTCACACATGTATTGTATGTTTACACAAATAACATAATTAAAATAAAAGAGAAGCACAGCAAGTTTGTAATTCTGAATACAAATGGGATTCAGAAAGAATAGTTAGAGGAAGTACAAGATGTTTAACTTATTGAAAGTTTAGAGCAGTAAAGGGATTTCAGGGGTGGCATCATGATGAGACTTTCTCCAGTTAAAGTTGCCTTAGACCACCTCTCCCTCTGCTATGTAACTTTTCTTCTCATGATATGCACAATATCACATTCTCTTGACTTTCTTCCTGTATGTTTCTATCTAAGCTTTGTCAATTGTTTGTTGTGTACAGACCCATTTTGTAATGTAAGTTTTATATTTCCTAATATCTTCAACTTATCCTCAAAATAACCTTGTTCATCTATAGAACAGATTAATTCAATAATAAATTTCCTAATATGAAAAACATTGATCAACTTTTGACCTGATTGTCATTGTTTAGAACATAATTGCTGATACAATATCTTGATGAAGATGAATGGTTGATACCATATTCTCTCATTAAATTACAATGTCAAAATTAGGGAACTTCTTTTTGGCTTACTTATAAGTACATGACTTAGTGTGGTACCAAAAATTGATGGAGGATTAATAAAAACATGATAATCTGATACTAAAAGTAATGAAGAGTTAAAGTATCAATTGTCAGGGACAAACTTCAATTCATTTTAGCATAGAGGCAGTGAATTCTACTTGTAGACTGAACTTAAAGTCATGAAGATATTTGAAATTACGTAACAAAGTATTAATTATAGAGGTACTTTGTAGTTGGAGATGGTACCAGAAGCTTGTAATCTGAAAAGAGATGCCAAGATAAGATAATCATGAGTTCACAGTAGTCATTAACAATGCAGTAAAACATCATCTAGAAAGAGAGAAAGAAAAACATGATTTGGAGACTATTATCTACTGGGCCAATATAATCCACCCATCTACCTTTGTGACTAAAGTTTACAAAAACTGAGTCACAATATTTGATAAAATTTTGAGATTTCACATAACCGGGGGTGGGAGGTGTTTGTCTTCAAAGATAGAAGTTAGACTTACTAACTTTTCTTAAATTTAACTATTAACCATTGGCTTTTTACAGAAAACTTTTTCCCAAACTGAAATTATAACAAAAGGCTTTAGGTAAAGCTATGAAAAATGATAGGGGAAATCTTGTGAATGGAAAATGGCTATTCTAAAAAAAATTTAAACTTGTGTGAAAAGAAGAACAAAAAGAAGGAGAAGATAAAAAGACAGATAAAAAGAAAGACAGAAAGAAAGATTCATTGATTAGGCGAATGAATAACCAATGGTCTTTGAGGTTATTATTATCACAAAGACCACTCTTATCGAAAGGACCATGGTGGTGGGACTAGGAAGATGGACGTCGCCAAACCAGTAATTCACTTTACTTTTTCACTGAGGTAGAGAGCATTAAGAAATATGTGATTGGCATTGTATTTCAGATGAAAGAAGAAAAATCACATAAGTACTGTGCTAAATTAATTTCATACAAATAAATTAAATACATTTTCCAAAGCTTATTATGTAGTAATAAAGTATTTTGAGCTAGAAAAAAATCACCTTTGGTGAAGTGATTGTCTTACAAGAAAGAAGGCATGAGTTTGATGCTCAGCATCTGCATATGTAGCTGTAATCACAGTTCTGTGCAGGCAAAGACAAGAGGATGCCTGATCCACTCCAGGCTCACTGAAAAGTCACTGGAAAGAAATATGGCAGGTTTTATGGATAACAACATCTGACATCAATCTCTAGTCTCCAAAAGCAAATGAACATCTGTATGCATATACCTGCACAAATATGGAAACATGTGAACACATACACATACCATACAAGTCCACAAAAAGAAAAAAGTATACATACAGGCTGTTTTGGCAGTCATATGGTACAAATCACTGCTCCCAAATGTCTTTTAGACCCATTTTATAAAACATGACATTTTCTGAATATGGGAAGTAAAATGATCTATTAAGTTTTATTCAAATCCTTTTTCACATTTATTAGTTCTTTATCTTTGAAAAGTACTATTTAATCATTTTTGACACAACTTATTCATGAAAATGTGGGGTATTGACCAACAGTAATGTTCTGAGATACTGCAAGAAATAATACTGTTTCAAAGGATTTGATATAAGTGTTCAACTTTATGAGCATTTTCAATAAAAGTTAGTAATTGGAGGAGAACATGGCCCATATCACATTGCCTGATTAACTAATCAGGGTTCCTAGGGGTTCACAGAAACTAAACTGGCAACCATGAATCTGGCAAGGGTCTGAGCTAAGATCTCTGCATACATTCTGTTGTTCTTTAGCTTGAGGTTTATATTGGACTCCTAATTATTGGGGTGAGGGTGTCTCTGATTCTTGTGCCTGCTCATGGGATATTTTGATTTATACTGGGTTGCCTCATCCAGCCTTGATATAAGGGTTTATACCTAGTCTTATCACATCTTTGTTATCGTGTGTTCAGTTGATAGCATGTTGATACATGGGAGGCATGGTCTTTTCTGAAGGAAAAGAAAAGAAAAGAAAAGAAAAGAAAAGAAAAGAAAAGAAAAGAACAGTGGGTCTGGTAGAAAGGGAAAGTGGGCATGGGTTTGAAGGTGGACTAGAAGGAAGGGAGGGAAGAAAGGCTACTGTCAGGATTTATTATATGTGAGAAGAATAAATTTTAAAAATAGAAATAAAAGAGTAAATAGTCATTGGGGTACATCTCTATAGCCCCAACTACTATGAAGTGGAAGAATTGTTTCAAGCCTGCCACAAGTTGAAATCAGTCTGGCAATATGGCAGATCTATCTCAAATAAAAAATAGTATTACCTATTATCCAAAACAAGTAGGAAAGACAATAGTGCTTTACACCTTTGCCAGAAGAAATGTTCAAACTAAACAATCAGGTCTAAACCATGTCAACTTTAAATACTGCAGAATGATAGGGTTCTTCAGAGAAAAAGAACTATCAGAGAGTGTTGATACATGTACAGAGAGACTGACATGTTTATTTTAAGCAATCCACTTCTGGAACTGGGTAGGGAAAATAGCAAAGGACTGGCTGCAACAGTTGGGAAGACTGTGTAAATTAATAGGGTTTAGTGGATGATCGTGCTAGAGAGCGAGGAAAGAAAGCAGGGGGCAGCCACAGGCCACGACCTTTCTTCAGGAAGGTGAGTTTTTTTCTACATCATTGTCACCCTGATTAGTTGCAGCATGAGTTCATCTATTCTTCTTTACTCAGAGTCCACTGATAGAACTATTGCTTTTATCCAAAATTGCCTTTCTAGAAACACCCCAAGTAACATCCACCACACTGCCAAGCAGCACTGTCCACTGAAGCGCAAAGCCAAGCATCCCAGGAGATCAAGCCAGTCACCTATAAGATTGAGATCCACGCAAAGCAACACTAGTAAGGTATGATAACCAACATGTCTTTAGAATACAGCAATAATTTTTCTAAGAATTGCTGACACTATATCAAATGCAAATTGGTTTTGATAATGAGAGATCAGTCACTTCCCAAATGCAGGAATTTCTAGTGATGATTCTTACATACACTGGCTTTGCAGTGCTCTATAAAACTATGTACATTTCTATGAATAATGCTGCCTTTGAGATAACTGTCAGCTTTTCCCCAAAAAACATGCCGAGCCATAAATGGAACTGCAAGCTTCTTTACAACTTTTTTCCTTAAAGAATTCTAGAATGGAAAATATTAAGCAAAGAGATAATTGCATTTGTTTGCTAAAATCATCAAGTATGGAGAGAATTAAGTAAGGAATAAAAACAAGCATCTTTTCCACATAGAAGTACAGAAACCTTTCTCCATTGATGTGGACATGGTGACCTAAGAACTTTATGAAATATTCCTTCACAATTAACGTGACAGTTAATTCATTGGAGGGTCATATGTAGTCTTAGTTAGGGTTGCTATTGCTGTGAAGAGACACCAGGACCACAGCGCCAATTGTTATAAAAGAAAACATTTAATTAGGGCTGGCTCATAGTTCAGAAGGTTAGCCCATTATCGTTATGGTGGGAAGGAAGCCAGCAGGGAAGCAGGCACACATGGTGCTGGAGAAGTATCTAAGAGTTCTACATCCAGAATGGCAGGCAGTAAGAAGAGAAAGGCACTAAGCATGACTTGAGTACTTAAAACCTCAAAGGCCAACGCCAGTAACACCTCTTGCAACAAAGCCATACCTAATCAAACACGCCACCCATCCTAATAGTACCATTCTCACCAGCCTGTGGGAGCTACTTTCTTTTTTAATTATTATTAGATACTTTCTTTATTTACATTTCAAATGTTATCCCCTTTCCTCATTTCCCCTCCAAAAACCTCCCTAGCCCATCCCCCCTCCCTCTGCTCTCTAATCCACCCACTCCTGCTTCTCTGTTCTGGCATTCCCCTACACTGGGACATTGAGCCTTCACAGGACCAAGGGCCCTATGTTTAGCATTTATTTCATTTTTAGTACTTATTTAGTTTTTGAACTTTCTAAATGAGTACTTAGATGTCTATCATCATCATACTTCCCTCTACTATTAGGTTTTTGTGATCAACCTTAATCTCACTCACATACACACAAACACAAACACAAACACACATACACATATAAGAGAGACAGAGACAGAGAGACAGAGATAGAGACAGAGATGAAGACACAGGGGGCTCTGCAGAACACTAAATGGTCATAGTAGATTATGTGCTTGCTATGTTGTGCATGCGTACACATATGTGCATTGATTTCTCCCCCCTTCCTCTCTCTCTTTCTGTCTCAATCTCTCTCTCTCATACACACACACACACAATACACACACACACAATGTGTGTATGTATACCAATAGTAAACTAGAAAGGTTCATACATTTTCAAATAAAAGAAAGCACTGGGAAAATTCAGTTTTAGTATTATATACATTTATATTGTTGATAATGACCATATTTGACTTGGCAAACGTAGAATTATCAGGCAGATGACTGAAGAAAGGCCTACCCATTGTGGATGGAACCATTCCTTGTTCCTGGGCTGGAATCCTGACTATAAGCATAAATAGTGTCCAGCATTAGGTTGAACTCATTATTCTCCATCCTTCTGATTGACACATGTAACAAGCATCTTCTTTGCGCCCATTGCCTTCACTTCCCTGCTGGAAAGGACAGAATCCTTGAATTATGACTTGAGATAAATGTGTTCTCTTCTAAGTTGCTTTTACTATCATAGTCATAAGAAAAGACAAAAAAAAAAACCCAAGGAAATAGACCATTATATGTTTTTATACACACATGACAAATGGACAAATCCAAGCAAAGGTCAATTTTTACATGCCAACAAGAGATTAGTTTGAAAAAAGAGTAATATTCTAATTAATGGTTCTCGGCATGGCAAATATAAATTATTATTAGAATTATTACACAAAATATATAGTTACCTCCTAGTGGATTTTTTGATCACTAAAAAAGTAAAATATTTAAGCAAAACAAATAAAGAAATTGGCAATCTTTGGAAAAATCAAACTGTCCTATTAATAGAGCCAGAACTCACGTAATCAGTTATGAATGTGAGTATGCACAAAACTGATATACTCAAGCAAGAGGTAATTCTGCAACCTTCCATCCATCACACTTGAACAATGGACTGGCCCCTCTGTCTTCAGTCTTCTGACTGATGATCTCACCAGCCTGCATAACCATCTATAGTACAACAAGTACTTATAATCAACCTGCTTTATTGGTCTGGATATGCAATTGGTTTTCCTAGAGAACCTTAGACAAAACAGAGAAGCTGAGCTCTCAAGAAGATCCCAACTTGAAAAACATAGAATTCAGAGGAATGGTAGGCTGTAGATAATGAAATCAAAGTTAAGAAACAGTTTGTAAGATATAATTGACACAAACACTCTGTTGTCTATAGTTTATTTCCCAAACACATACTTTGAAGGCACATTATTTTTAAATGGGCAAAGATAAATATGTTTATCCTGAGTCTTTATCCTTCCCTCTTGACTAATTCTGCCATTTGATCAAACTCAGCTGGGTATTTTAAACAATGAAGTTTACTTTCAACCCTTTCCTTTGTAGTAATCATTAAGAAACAGAAAATTTGGAAGGGCAATAAAAGATTGCTGTACTGAATAAGTATCAAGCTAGCAGATTTATAGAAGATATTTTGCAGAAAATAATACTTAACTATATGGAGTAAAAGCAAAAGTACTACCTATCTAAAAGTGAAAATATACTTGGTGAACAGAGTTTCTACCTAACATATATTTAAAATGTATTTAGAGTGGCACTGGTGCAGAGTTCTGGTCTGGTGGCAGTGCCCTTTGTTGGCAAGGCAATAGTGACTAAGAAGCCTTCCCTCATAACCTGCTTCTATTTGTATTTGTTCTAGAGCACACACACACACACACACACACACACACACACATACACGCACGATTCTGATGTTACACTATTGGTTCTTAAAGATTGATAATAGGTATTTTAGTCTGTTTGCGCTTACAAAAATGGTCTAGATAATGAACAGTATAAATAACCATGCTTTCACAGTTTTGGATGATGAAAAGTATAGGGTAAAACATCATTCAGGAATTCATTTTCAGTGATGTCTAACAGCTTTGCTTATATCTGGCTGCTATGTCCTCATCTGATTATTCTCTGGGGTTATCTTGTCAGATCTCTGTTGCCTCTTCTTACAAGGATATCACTTCCTGAGATTAAGACCTGCTGGATGGCTAACATAATGATTTTTATCTTGGTACATGCGCTATCTTCAAATAGACTTGTGCTACAAGTTAGACTACAAGATGAAAATGGGAAAAGGAAAATTGTGTCTATAGGAGACGTGATTGTGCAGCATGTGATAAGCCTATTTGAGAAATTCAATGCACTAATGTTATTTGATATACTTTAATAGACTTGGAAAATACCTACTTCTTTTTATTACAGCATCCAATAAGATACAATTTTTTTTTTTCTGGAATGACCTGCAATACTCATTTATGGCATTACCACGAGTATATCTGAACTCAGTAGCACATATAAATATTCTGGTATGAGTATATTGTATTTTAAAAGGTTTATGAGTATCTTAGCCCAGTACATTGATGAGTATATGATGATTTTTTTGTAAGTAGGTTAAACAACCTAAGGAAATGAAAATCTATGCATCTAAAGAAGGCTCTCCACATCTCTAAAAGGAGCCAAATTAGGATAAACCAAAACAAATGGGTTTATTAAGTGCTAAAGGTTGCTCATTAATTGCTTACTTGTCCACATCTATACCTTCATCAGAATGGAGCAAGGGAAAACTCACCAGGCTGACATAACAAGAATTTGTAAAATGTACTTTTGACTGCTACACAAAGAACTAATTACACATATTGATGGGGCTCTCTCATCTAATGTCTCAATGCAAGAACACATTGTATAATGTTTAAATAAGGTTAAACATGTCTGCTGCCTCTTTTCTAGTTACTTCATGGTGAATACCTAAAACTCATTATTCTAGTCTTTTTAAATAACTTACATCATCACCTACAGTATCGCTGCCATGCACTGGGACACCAGAATTTCTTGTTTCTATCAAATGGTGATTTGGTTCTCAACATTATTTTCTCTCAAGTTCTATGAAATCAACTTATTTATGATGCTAAGATGATGACGCTCATGTAATACTTGTGTATAATTCTTTGTACTTTGATATAATACCTCCATATATGTCTCCTTTTTTAATAGTTTCAATACTCATTCTAGAGTAATATGCAAGTAGTATCTAAAATGGTTCTATTGGCAAGATTCTTGCTTCTTTTCATGTTCTTGCTCAAAGGGATATGGAAAGCTAAAGATATGATTTCTAATGACCACTCTTGAAGAACTAGTTTTTCTTTCTTCTAAATTCCAGGCTGTTTTATAATTATTGTTGCAATTCTATAAGTAAATCTGATTTAATCTTGATGTTATAACTCTGAGGAACACACAATTCTATGTATGCACACTGAAAGATTCTACATGATAAGGGAGAGTTTAATTAAGTGTATACAACTTTAATAATAGCTTCAAAACTGTCACTTTTCTTTTACTTAAATGGCATAAACCTGACAACCTTGCCAACTTAATAGAGTTGAGGATTGTTTTATGTATTTATGTATTTCATAAGTTCAGAAAGTCAAGAATGTTGAACCTTGGATACTTTTACAAAGAAGTTGCTTATTCTGTTTTCTACTGGAAAAGAAACATAAATACACACATTTAGAATTATAAACCATTTTTAAAAAATGCATTTTCAAGAAAAAAATGCATCAATTGTGTTTCTGCCCTAGGCTTACATCCTTTCATTACTCTTGTTTTTGGTAATTACCTGATTCATTTTTAAAGAGAAATATTTCAACCCCATGTCATACATGCATGTAGAAATCCAAGGGGAAAGATATTTGTGATACATTAACACAATCATCTTCAAGAAAATAACAAAAATTTTATTTGTTTTTATTTAAAAGGAAATCTTATTGTTTGGGACATCATGGAATAGAAATTTCAAAGCTCTTTTCTGTCACTGCACTAGTGGCAGTTGACCTGGGAGAATGGAGTCATGAAAGAGAACGAGTAAAGTCTCATGCGGTAGACATCTCCCTCCAGAGCCTCAGGCAATACATACACTGAGGCTTAGAAAGGCAACAGGAGTAAAATATTCACAAGTTGAAGCTGTATACAATCTCACGGACAAACCATATGTGGCAAAAGCCTGTTTTCCACAGAGGGATAACAGGATAGTTTAAACATTTAATTGAATGCCAACAGCAAACAATAAATGAGTAACCTGAAGGAAAGTCATTCCTATCCACTATGGAAAGAGCATAAAACACATTTCAAGAACAATTCCATGTTTGGAAGAAATTGAAGTAACAAGGCTCTTGTCTTGTTTCCTTGGAAGCTTCTCATAAGCACTAGGACTCCTCACCCAACTCCACCCTTGCAGACTCTGACACTTTTCCAATAGATTTGCAGGATTAATTTAATACTTTTTCCCCCTAGGTTGTGTACTTAGGCCTTTTCTAGTGAACTATCTTTAGCCATGGCAAGTAAGTGTTATGAAAATGTAGCTTAATGTTTTTTGATTAATTGATCCACTTCAATATGAAAACAATTTGATAGCAAAATAGCAAGCAAAATTTGATTTTTCCTTTAAAAATATGGAAACTTTGATATATCAAACACCAAGAGAGTACTGGTAAAGGCACAGCAAATATGGGGCAAAAGGAAAAAAAAACAGATTTCATTACTTTATTATTGAGAATTTTTACATATTGCATTCCTTTTATTCCATTTTCAAAGTCTTTATTAATTATTTTCCTAAATAGCCTTTACAATCATTTTCTAATTGTTCTGCTACTTTATTTGCTATTATCAAGGAAAATAGTTTAACATCACTATTAATATAATAGTATTTCTGTCTCTTGGAGTACATGCTTTACTGTATGTTATCACTGCTACTTAAAGGTACTGACAGTCTTCATCAATCCAGGATTTTTAAAACTCTTTTAATGTTATATCAGTGCTTACACTGAGACAAATCTAGATCACATAAGCCCCTTGGTTCTCAACCTTCCTAAAGCTGCGACCCTATAATAAAAGCTCCTCATGTTGTAGAGACCCACAACCATGAAATTACTTTGTTGATATTTATAACTGTAAGTTTGTCACTGTTGTGAATTGTATAGTAAATATTTTGGGAGATAGAAGTTTTCCAAAGAGGTCAAACAAACAGGTTGAGGACCACTGCCTTAGAACAAATGTTATTAATCCATTCGGTCTCAAAACTGCTTTTGTTGTTCTTTCCATCTGTGATGGTTCGTATATGCTCAGCCCAGGAAGTGGCACTATTAGAAGGCATGGCTCTTTTGGAATAAGTGTGGCCTTGTTGGAGTTCATGTGTCACTGTGGGTGTGGGCTTTATGATGCTTATCCTAACTGCCTGGAAGTCAGTGTTCCACTAGCAGGCTTCAGATGAAGATGTAGAACTTTCAGCTTCTCCTGTACCATGCCTTCCTGGGTACTGCCATGTTCCCACCTTGATGATAATGGATTGAGTGTCTGAACCTGTAAGCCAGCCCCAATTAAATGTTGTCCTCATAAGAGTTGCCTTGGTCATGGTGTCTGCTCACAGTGGTAAAACCCTAACTAAGACAACATCCTATAAACAACCTTCATACAGTTGCATTAATTAATGTTATATTCTCTTGAATGATAATCTTTTACTTTTTTTTTTTGTTTTTCAAGACAGGGTTTCTCTGTGTAGCCCAGGCTGTCCTGGAACTCACTCTGTAGACCAGGTTGGCCTTGAACTCAGAAATCCACCTGCCTCTGCCTCCCAAGTGCTGGGATTAAAGGCGTGTGCCACCACGCCCAGCAAAATCTTTTACATCTTAATACATGTGTGTCCCACAATAATATTTCATAAATCATGTTCTTAATATGCCTTGCCTTTTAAACCATAGATATGAGTGGATCAAAGTTATTAGATTTAATATCACAGGTAAGAGTGTGATGGGTAGGTACTAGAGCGATGAACACAAAGTTTAAGAGATAGCCCTGGTTTTAATGTTTGGGAAGAAGGAAACCAAGTAAGCAAGCTGCAAGGAAGAAGGGAAAAGACTGAATGCTAAAATGAATGATATCTGGGGCTCGGGAAGATGTTTTCACTTCCAAATTGCATGAATACTTAGCCTAAATAATGCTGATATTATTACACAATTTTATTATTTTTGCATTCAATTTACCTCCTTTCTTAAAAAGTAAGAGACAATTTTCTTTCTATAATGAGTGCTATATTATTCTGTGTCTGAAGTTATATACATAAATGCAACATAAAGCATAAAATTTCAGGCTCAGAAACAGATCTTTGGGGTTTGTTTCCTTTTATTGGAGAATGTGGAGAGATAGAGGTTCGTGTGATATTATGCAGTTCCTGCTGGTTTTGCGGTTGGTTTAGATTCTCATACCTTGGTCTCCCTTGGTGAGGAATTACAGATCATTACAACTGTGATCAACTTGGTTCTCATTTACATCTTCCTCTAAATGTCAAACATCTCTCTATTGGTAGACTAAACCAAAATGGTAAAAAGGCAGCCTCGTAAAGTGTGCAAACCCAAGTTCAGAGATAGATTTTGTCAGTTTGCTCCTGGAGCATACTTGCTAACTCTCTGAGGTCCACTACAAAGAGCATAAGTGCATGAATTGTCCCATGGGAAAATTAATAATAAATCAAAACTTTAAGTTTTGGTGTATTATGTGCTTAGCAAAACCTGATGTAAGTGCCCAATAAGACTATCTGTTTATTACCTTTATGCTTAATGTAAAGTCTTCTGAAATCTGCAGCTTAAAAGTTTTCTTAGATAAATTATCAAGGGAATAAAATACTAACTGAATGTTCATAATTCCCTAATAAACTCAATACTTTATTAGGATTCACTAATCCTGAAAATCAGAGCAGTCACATTCCATGCTTGGCATTATCAACTTTCTAGGATAAGGAGCACTAAAATAGTGTGAATTGTGAAAATCTAAAACAGAATGAATTGTGAGAACATTACTATAGGACCATAGACTGAACATAGAGTTCGTCTAGCACAGAGTTAGTGCCAGAAAGACATGTGGTCACCTACTTTTGCAGGATGTTATCTGAATTGCTGATAACATGAAAAATTGGTGAATCATTCCAAAACTTCATAGGAAGAATTTTATTTTTGTCTCTTTTTTTAAAAATTATTTTATTTATTTATATTTCAAATATAAACATATTTATATGTATATAATATTTACATATATAATATTATATATTAGTATATATAATATCAAATATATAAATATATTTCTACCCCCAGTTGCCACTCCCAGAATTCTTCATCCTAACCTCTGTCCTATCACCTTTGCCTCTGAGAGGGTGCTCCTCTAGCCCCATGTCTCCATCATCCCCCTTCCCTGTGGCATCAATTCTCTGTATATCTGAGTACCTGTGTCTGACTCGTTCAGCTGCTTGTTGGGTCTCTCAGAGGGCAGCCATGCTAGGTTCCTGTCTGAAAGCACACCATAGCGTCAGTAATAGTGTCAGGCCTTGGAGCCTCCTTTTGAGCTGGATCCCAATTTGGGCCTCCTTTCCTTCTTTTCTATTTTTATACCTGCAGTTCTTTTAGACAGGAACAATTCTGTGTCAGGGTTTTTGACTCTGGAAAGGCAATCCCATCCCTCTACTTGATGCCCTGTCTTCCTATTGGAGGTAGTAGACTCTACAAGTTCCCTCTCCCCACTGTTGGGCTTTTCATCTACGATCCCTTCCTTTGAGTCCTGAGAGTCTCTCAACTTCCAGATCTCTGGTACATTCTAGAGGGTCCCCCCACCTCCAACCTCTGAGCTTCCCTGTTTTCATTCTTTCTTTCTAATGGCACTCAGGGCTTCATTACTGTTCCCCACCCCTCCCATACTGGCTGGTTATGTGTATCAACTTGATAGAAGCTGGAGTTACCAGAGAGAAAAGAGCATCCGTTAAGAAAATTTCTCTGTGAGATCCAGCTCCAAAGTATTTTCTCATTAGTGATCAAGGTGGAAGGACCCATTATGGGTGCTGCCATCCCTGGGCTAATAGTCCTGGGATCTATGAGACAGAAAGCTAACAATCCAGAGGAACAAGCCAGTAAGCCACACCCCTCAATGACCTCTGCATCAGCTCCTTCCTCAAAGTTCCTGCCCTTGTGAGTGTCAGTCCTGACTTCCTTTGATGAACAGCAAGGTGAAGGTGTAGCTGAATATACCCTCTCCTCCCCAACTTGGTTTTTGGTTATGATGTTTTGTGCAGGAATACAAACTCTGACTAAGACACCTCCCAATACCTGATCATGTTCCCCTTTTTCCTTCCCTCTCCCCTCTCCCACCTGGATCCCTCTGCCACTCCCTCAATCCCTCTGCCACCCCACCCCTGCTTTTATTGCTTTCTTCTCTCTCTAAACTGGGACTGAGGCATACTCCCTTGGGCCTTTCAGCTTTTTAACCTTCTTGAGTTCTGTGGATTGTATCCTGTATTCTGTACCTTTTTGGCTAACATCCACTTACCAGTGAATACATATACCATACATGCACTTTTGGGTCTGGGTTACCTCACTGGGATGATATTTTCTAGTTCCATCCATTTGCCTGCAAAATTCATGATTTTAAATAGCTGAACACTACTCCGTTGTGTAAACAGACTACATTTTCTGTATTCATTCTTCAGTTGAGGGACATCTAGGTTGTTTTAACTTTATGGCTATTATGAATAAGGCTGATATGAACATAGGAGAGTGTGTGTCCTTAATGGGACTTCATGAAACTGAAAATTTTCTACAAGGCAAAAGACACTGTCAACAGGACAAGATGGTAGCCTACAGATTGGGAAAATATCTTTACCAACCCTACATCTGATAGATGGCTAATATCCAAAATATAAAGAATTCAAAAAAGTAGATTCCAAAAAACCAAACAATCCAATTAAAAATGTGATACAGAGCTAAACAGAATTCTCAACAGAGAAATCTTGAATGGCCTAGAAGCACTTAAAAGAAATGTTCAACATCCTAAGTCATTAGAAAAGCACAAATCAAAACAACCCTGAGATTGAACCGTACACCAATCAGAATGGCTAAGAGCAAAAACTCAGGTGACAGCAGATGCTAGCAAGGATGCAGAAAAAGAGAAACACTCCTCCATTGCTGGTGGGATTGCAAACTTTTACAACCACTCTGGAGTTCGATCTTGTGGTTACTCAGAAAATTGGAAATACTTCAACCTGAAGACCCAGCAACACTGCTCCTGGACATATATCCAAAGATTGTTCCACAAGAAGAATTTCAAACAGCATTTTAAACACTAGGAACCTATAATATTTGAAGCACCTACTAAGACAATTATTATTTCAAGGCAGCTATCTCAAAACTAAGGAATAAAAAGGAAAGACATATCAAACAACACTCCTCAGATGGCATTGGCAAAATGAAAAGGGCCACTGGAAGATACCACAGACGTGTATCATATAAAAATTAGCAAAGCCATTCCTAACACTTACATTGCTTTGCAATTATTTCCGACATTGGTGGTATTTTCATTTTTCCGGGTGGATTAACAATTTTCTTCTAAAATCCTCAAATTGCCACTTGCTTCCTAGAAATGTGAGCTGTTTAGGAGCTTGGCTTTGCAAGGAATTAAAATTAAAATTAGGTATCTACTCTTACAGATAAAGAAAATATAGAATGATAAATTTGTGTTTTAAAACTATCCCAATTAAATTCCAAACTAAGTTAAACCTAATATTTGTTTTTGAGTATCACCAATAAAGCCATAAAGTAAACAGGCATGAGAAACATTAAAATTTTTATTTTTTTCAGTGATAACATTAACAGCATAAAATATTCTTAAAATGACTTTTAACCCCCTTGAAAATTAAATCAGAATATTTTTTTATTTACTTATTTTTGTTCTTCCACCGCTCCATGCAGGTATGTGAGGTTTAGTGGTTTTGACCCTCTCTTTACTATTTCTCTTCCACTCCCCCATTGAAACTCTTCTAATGCCAATAAGTCACCACACTCCTTCCAGACACTCTTTGTGTGTGTGACCCACTGAGTCTAATTAGGGCTGCTTGCATGAGCTTGTGTGGGAGATTATTTACTGAAGCTTGGACAAATTGCCAGCATTTATCACACTGAAGAAAATAACACTTCTTCTTCCAGCAAATATTAACTAAGATATTTCCAGGGAGTAGTGAGACCTTGCATCACTCCCCCTTCTATGATGAATTGTTGACATGCCCAGTCATATGGAGGGCTTGTGCAATTAAGTTCATGAGTGCAACGGTGCTGTCATGTCCAGGAAATTCTTTTAATTTTGGAATATTTAATTCCACTAGGGATTAAAGCAATAAGCAATGCAGCATCTTCCCCTCAAAAATTAATTAAAAGGTGTTTATCATAAAACAATACTTTTAGAAACTCTATTTTAAGAATCACTGCACTTATATCATTAAATTTATATTTAAAAAACCCAATAGTGTATGCTTTTAAAAGAAATTACACAAATAGGCAAAATAATTACTGTAAATATTAGACAGAATGTTGGAGTCTTAGAATTGTGTGGTTATAGAAAATACTTGGACATGTGCCATCAAATAAATGCATCTCAGTTAAAGAAAGTGCTTTTATTCTATCAAATAGAGAAAACTGATGAATCAGTCAATCAATCATTCAATAGATTCTCTTGAGCTATTGCCCAGATAGTGTTCTTTATTTTTGACAAATTAACATTTAAATGTAGTCATGCGTTGATTAGAATAGTCTGATATATTTTCCTGAATAGTACAACAGGGGTTCTTCTATGATTCTTTTTCTTCTGCTTCACACATTTGGAAAAAAAAAATTAACATTTACATGTGCCATAGAAACATTTCTTTCCATATCTGACACATCATTTTAATTGCTCTCTTTGCAATTGTGCTTGTGACTATGTATACTTCCACAAACTGTCACAAGAAGAAGCAATGGCGCCAGAAGGTTGGTCTCTGCACTTAAGATTTGTATTGCTCCTGGAACTGAAGTCCCTTTCAGCAGCCTTCTGGTCCAAACCATTTAGCCAATGGAAAGAAAAGCTATATTTTGTTTTAGCTAAGATTTAGCTTAAAGAAATTTGATTAAAACTTAAAGAAATAAAATTGGGTTATTAACATAACAGCAGGAATGAAAGACTGTTTTCCTTTACTGTTCCTCACCACAAGTAGAGCCACAGTGCATTAGGCAGACTGTCTTCCCTTTCCCCTGGTCCACCTTACTGTTGGCCCTTGACTCCTGTTTTCATCTTATAGAGCTAAGCTCTGCCCTTCCAGAAACATGCCCAATTCTTTAATAGACATTGCATGTTTGTAAATGTAAGAGTACAAGTTAGCTTATCTTTAAAATGTGGGGGAAATCTTATTTAATTCATCAATATGCCAGTTGAATTGAAACTTGACTGCTAACTAAATTAAATGAATTGATTCTGTACTTCCTACCGTTCCCTTTACAGCAACAATGTTTCTTATTTCAACACTTTCAAAGGAGAAACCCAGATTTCCAGAGGAGTCTTAAAAGCTAAAGTTTGACTGTTCATAATTATAAAATGTATGTGTTCTTATACCAACAAAAATATAGCTTTCCATTTTTTTCACCCACTGCCTGTGTGTTCCATCTCTCTCTTCCACATCCTATAGAAGAACTTCTAATTGAGTGTGTCTCTCCATAATTGCTACTTCTTTGGTTACGTATTTTGCTGGGAAACCAAACAAGGCAAATTATAAATATAAAAATGGCAGTTTTCAGTGGTAACTTTTCACAAACTTGTAAGTGAATACATCTCACATAGATATTGCTTTAAGTTTCATTCATGCTGTATATTGCAGATCTGTCATTTAACATTTGCCTCTTAAATTGTTCATGTTCACAATTATTGAAGATGTTGAATTTTGACACTAATTTTGTTTGTAAATTGATTCAAGAAGCAAAAGCATGATTTTCATCATCATTACTCCCACAGAAAGATACAACAAATCTCTATTTACTGTAATTTCTTGTACTCTTAAGAAGTGTTTTCTTTTATTATCTTCTAAAGTATGTTCTATTTTTTGGTTTTTTTTCTTTCTTTTTTATTTGATATTTTCTTTATTTACATTACAAATATTATCCCCTTTCCCGGTCCCCCATCCTAGAAAGCCCCTAGCCCATCCCTCCCTCCTCCTGTTTCTATGTGGGTCTTCCCCCATCTGCCCACTCACTCCCACCTCCCTACCCTGGTATTCTAGTATACTAGAGCATCAAGCCTTCACAGGACCAAGGGCCTCTCCACCCACAGATGCAAAAGAAGGCCATCCTCTGCTAAATATGCAGCTGGAGCCATGGGTTCCTCCATGTGTACTCTGTGGGTGATTTAGGCCCTGGGAGATCTGAGGGTATTAGTTAGTTCATATTGTTGTTCCTCCTATGGGGCTTCAAACCCTTCAGCTCCTTGGGTCCTTTCTCTAACTCCTTCTTTGGGGACCCTGTCCTCAGTCCAATGATTAGCTGCAAGCATCCACCTTTGTATTTGTCAGGCTCTGGCAGAGCCTCTCAGGAGAAATCTATATCAGATTCCTGTCAGCAAGCACTTCTTGGCATCTACAATAGTGTCTGGGTTTGGTGACTATATATGGGATGGATCCACAGGTGGGGCAGAATCTGGATGGCCTTTTCTTCAGTCTCTACCCCACACTTTGTCTTCGTATTTCCTCCCATAAGTATTTTGTTCCCCCTTCTAAGAAGGACCAAAGCATCCACACTTTGGTCTTCCTTCTTCTTGAGCTTCATGTGGTCTGTGAATTGTGTCCTGGGTATTCTGAGCTTTTGGGCTAATACCCACTTATTTTGTATGAAATGTTTCTTACCCATTTATAATTTTTGGTAGTATTCAAGTAATTTTCTTATATTGTCTAACTAGTTCCAATATTATAAAACTTATGACATTTTAGTTATTTCTAAAATCCACATCAATTTGTTACTTTTTCTTTCCTTTGTATAACTGAGTTTTCTAAGTAAAATTTTATGTAATATTTGATTACTTTGTTTCTTATAAATGAATTACACAGTCTCTTGAGTAAAAGCACTTCTGAGAACTTTGAGAACAATTTTAATCACCAAAAGTGTCATATTCATATCTACAATGAAAATGTTTATAGATTTTGTGTTATATATAAATTTGTACTATTCCATGAAATTAATGTTTACACATTGTATATATGTAGTTAACATCAATTTCTTAACAGTTACTCTCCTAGAAATACAAGATAAGAAAATTATTGTGACAGTAAAATGAAAATTAATTTAAGTTAAATTGAAGGCTCACCTCTCTTCACACAACATTAGCTAAAATGTCAGAAGAATTTCTCAATACACTCATAACAGAATCTAGGCCAAGGATAGACAATTGTCATCTACAAATGACTTCAAAGTCACCCCAAAGATGGTTATATTCTGGTTAAGATAAAATAAAATAAAACAAAGGTCTTTTAAAGAACTTGGGTTCTAAAGAGATGCCTGGCCAGAGAACACTGCTTCTAAGTCTTCCAGGAGTACTGGAGCTAGGTTCCTAGAACCCTATATGGAGACCTCACAAGTATCTACAACCCCAGTCCAAGGGATCAAATCAATGCCTTTTTGTACCCCACCCTAGGCATCTACAAGCACATAGCATATAATCACATAAAATACATATTTAAAACAAAGTTTAAAGACATTCTACCTTAAAATACTGCATACATTTATGTAACTATATTCCATTAATTATAGTTCAATCACAATATTCAGATCTCATTGTGACCAGGAAGCATTGAAAAACCAGGACTAACAGAAAATCTGCACCTGAAGAACAATTAGAAGGCTCTACCACAGAAGAAAATCTACACCTGAGAAACAATTAGAAGGCTCTAACACAGAAGAAAATCTACACCTGAAGAACAATTAGAAGGCTCTACCACAGAAGGTAAGGAAGAGGAACAAAGCCAGTACTTTGTGAATTTGAGAGGAGGTCATAGGAGATACAATACACCTTTTTCCCCTCTTTGTTTCTTTTTTCTGTCTATTCCAGATCACAAGGAGAGAGTTCACATGGGCATTTCTACTTATACTTTGGCAGAAATTCTGCATCAACTGCCAGGCATAGAGATGGATTACATTTCTCATGACTCCTTGGCTCTACCTAGCCTTTGTTTTTTCCAAAAGACGCTGGCCTGTGATTTGAATCACAGTGCACAGAATTTATAAGCAAGATGGTTGATTGATCCCCAGGCCATGAAGTTGTAAAGTTGTTGTAGATGCCTCTAAACCAGAATATTAGCAATTAGTACCTAAAAATATTCACTTTTTAAACATTGTATCTGAATTGTTAATCATATCAACAACTTCTGTAAAACTATTGTTGGTTTTTTCATATGAATATTATTTTCATGATTTGTCAAATATATAAAATTTGAACTTCTAAAACAACATTGGAATTGTCATCTACCTAATCCTCACCTTGTTATTTTCTAACCAATACTCTTGAAAAGATTGGATGAGTTCATATCCATAAAGAACTTAAAGATATACCTATTGGTGTAATAGTAGCAGGAAAGTTAGGTGAGCAATCAACCACTTTCTGATTTATTCCTTAAGGAATAACCTATTTTTAGTATGCAAAATGTACATATTAATAAACTACATCCTAAATTCTTATCTTTATGCCCATAAACTAGTACACATCTCAACACTTAACAGAGAAACTTTTTTTTTTTTTTTTTTTTTTGGTAGATGGCAATTAATCCAAGGAACAACAACGTTACAATGGGCAGAGAAAAAAAAAAAGAAAGGATAAAGTATTTATTTTTTTTATTTTTTTTATTTTTTTATTAGATATTTTCTTTATTTACATGTAAATTTCTCCTTTCCGGGTTTCCCCTCCAAAAAACAAAGAAACAAACAAAAACAACAAAAACAAACCCCTCTTGCTTCCCCCCTCCCCATGCCTGCCACCCCACCCTCTCCCACTTCTTGGCCCTGGCATTCCCCTACACTGGGGCACAGAACCTTCACAGGGCTGAGGTCCTCTCCTCCTATTGATGATTGAATTTGCAATCCTCTACTATACACAGGCTGCCAGAACAATCAGACTCATCCATGTGCAGTCCTTGGTTGGTGGTTGAGACCCTGGGAGCTCTGAGGGTACTAGTTAGTTCATATTGTTGTTCGTCCTAAGGGGCTGCAAACCCCTCAGCTCCATAGGTCCTTTCTCTAACTCCTTCATTGAGGACCCTGTACTCAGTTCAATGGATGGCTGTGAGCCTCTACATCTATATTAGTTAGGTACTGTCAGAGCCTCTCAGAAGATAGCTACATTTAGGCTGGCTTGCCCTTCCTTCAGTCTCTGCTCCATAGTTAATCTCTGCAATTCTAAAGTATTTATTTTAAAAGAAGACATTACATCTTGTGCTGACCCTCCAGTAGTGTATGAAAATGTACATGGAGGGGCATTCCTAAAACAAAGCCTTAGAGAGAGAGTTGAAGGGAGATCAGTCATTCAAGACATATCGTAGTACATATAAGCTCAAGACTAACATGAGATAAATAGATCTATCTTGACTTATAATAACTAATTAATTAATTAAATTGTATTTAATTGGAACAGAGATAAAAGAAAAAATGTAGAAGGAACTCAAATGCTTTCCAACAGAGAAACAGTAAATGTGAATTGAAGAAACTTAGGAGATAAGTCATTATATTTAACATTAGGTCTGAAGAGGTCAAAGATCACAATTAATGATTGTCTGAACAGTTTGTGTGGTAGGAAGTGTCAGAACATTCATTCCAATGTTAAGAAGCAAACAAAATAAAGAGCCTGGTTTCTTTCACTGTATGACTGACTCCACATAGTGCTATTGGATAAGGTTCAAGACATCCTGATCTCTGGTCACAGTGACCCCTAAAAAATCCTTTATGGGGAATTTTAAGAACACTTCCATCTATCTTGAAATCATTGATTGAGTATATTTCTGTCAGCTTAAGAAAACTCACTGCAATTCAGTTAAAAAGCAACTAAATTAAGAATATAAAAACTGAAATGTAGTTTAGAACATTACCAAGGGCCAAAAGATATGTATGCATATCTTTGGTATGCATATCATGTATATATATATATATACATGAGTACATATACATATATACATACATATACATATGTGTATATGTGTTTATAGGATCTTAAATATTTTAATGCTTGTATATAATAAAATCAAAGTATCATAACTTTTTACTTATTCTAATCACACTCTTATTAATATAACAATAAAGTTTACCTTCAGAATCATGAGTTATTAATTGAAGGTTTCATTGATTGCATTCTTAGCCTTTCTTTCCTCTTCCTCATGATCTTCCTCTTCTTTTTCTGCCCTGGGGTGTAAGTGATATACTGCCAATAGTTCATAATTAAGGCACACAATTTGGTAATCAGTGACATACGCTCACAACCATGATAGCATGTCCATAGTAAACCATAGAACTGGAAATGTAGAGTGTATCTGTGAGTTCATTGCTTGAAAGATGGAGACAGGTGAGTTATTTGTTCAAGACCAACCTGAGTTGCACAGTGGAAACCTATCTTGAAAAGAAACAAAGACTATCTATATGTTGTTCCTGTTATTTTCTCCAGGTAATGTATAATTAATTATGGTTTTCTTTCTATAACCTTCACTGATTATGGGCCATAATGTCCTCAGGTAAGCATTTTGCCATTAAAAACAGTGTATTTTATTGTTCCTCTTACTCCTTTCATTAAAGATAATTATGGTGTTTGATTCATATGACTGTGTAGAACAGTAGCCCATTGTTTGTTGAGTTTTATTCCATTGTGCCAACATACTTTAAACTGTGAAATAATTAATTTGTTTTTTTTTTTTTTAGTTCAACTACTGCATATAAAGTTAAGAGAGTTAAATGCTGGTATTCAGACATAGCTCTCCTTTACACATTCATTCTAGCCCATAGCCCATGGGACAGTGCTGCTCATCCCTAGAACTTTTCTTCTCTGTGTAATAATTACACCGCTCCAAAAACACTTTCAGAGTCAAACCTAGAAGCTTCCCTTTTAGATGTCTCTAAGTTCACTCAATTTGACAAGACTAACCATCTCATGTATACCCTTATAAACTCAATAACAAATGTCATAATATTCACCCATTATTCACATGGGCTTACAGCCATCTGACTTGAAATGTACTTAGTTCATATGTAACAATGCCTCTGATCTTAAATATTCTAACATTGTTCAAAAGCCCAAATTCTCTTAGGGTATACAAGGCAGTGTTTAAACTGTGCAAGCAAAATCATATTAAATGAACCATAAGCAGGGTGCTTTGGATTAGAATTCTTTTTCTTTACTGGTTATTTTATATATTTACATCTCAAATGCTATCCCCATTTTCAGTTTCCCCTCCACAAGCTCACTATCCCCTCCTCCCTCCCTCTGCCTCTATGAGGGTGCTTCCCCCCACTTGTCCTCCTACTCCTGCCTCTGTGGCCTAGCATTCCCATATCCTGGGTCATCATGCCTCCACTGGACCAAGGGGCTACCCTCCCAGTGATGCCATATAAGGTAATCCTCTACTACATATCCAGCTGGAGCCCTGAGTACTCCCTCTATACTCTTTGGTTGGTGGTTTAGACCCTGGGAACTTTGGGGTTCTGGTTATTTGATACTGTTTTGCTTCCTATGAGGTTATAAACCCCTTCAGCTCATACAATCCTTGCCCTAATTTCTCCATTGGGGTACCCTGCTCTCAGTCCAATGTTTGGCTGTGTACATCCGCATCTGTATTGGTCAGGAATTGGCAAAGCCTCGTAGGAGACAACTGTATCAGGCGCCTGTCAGCAAGCACTTTTTGGCATCCACAATAGTGTCTGTGTTTGGTGTCTGCATGTGGGATGGGTCCCCAGTTGGGGCAGTCTCTGGATGGCCTTTCCTTCAGTTTCTGCTCCAGTCTTAGTCCTTCTATTTCCTTTAGACAAGAGCAATTCTGGGTTAAAATTTTTGGAGATGGGTGAGTGAGTGGACATATTCCTATCATTGAAAAAAGAATGGGTAGATGGCAAGAATATGAAAATCCCAAACTCAGCAGGACAAACACCAGCTCAATGTCCTGAACCCAGAGGTTGTGATCAGAAATATTCTTGAGCCCCACCCTTTCATCTCTGCTATCTCTAGCAAAGTCAGCCTGTTTCAGGTAACCTGGCTCCATTCGTTACCTGTATTCCCTAAACAGGCATCCTCAGTCCTAGTGTCTTAACATTGTCTTAGATCCATTGTGACATATGCTTCATCCTCACAGCTTCACCCAGTGGATTCTGGAAGGTATTTTGAAGTGACTCTGACACCACCACACATAGTTTGCCCTCAGTGGTCTTCTGGAACTTTAATATAATCCTCTATAACTGTTGCATTTTACATTCCTTCAAAGATAGTGCCATGTGGACAGCTAGAAATGTAATCTGGCCACTATCTCATGTATAATCTCATATATAGGGGTGTGGAGGCATTGTTTATGAGATCTTCCACTCAGGGGACTTGTCCTGAAGTCCTAGCAAGGAGTGTGAGCTTTCTCAACAACAGGAATTAATCACTCTAATAGCTACAGCTACATTTTCTACATCATCCTCATCTCCATTTTTAAACTTGCTGGTACATTTGCTCAAATTTCATACCTTCTCCTTCCTGAGCAGACTCAGAGGTAGGTGTGCAGAAACAATGCTGCCATTGCAATGTTATATTGACTTGGAATTTCCTCTAAGCAAATTAATTCAGTTATTTTGAATTTGAATTTGCTCAAGGATGAAGTTTTCACAAGGGCAGGGCACTTCCCTAGCAGGTTCTTTGGTAGAGTGTAGTGTGATTGGCATCTATCTGAGCTGCCATTTGGCTGCCTCTCTCTAGGACCTACAGACCTCTACTGCCTCTGTTTCATTCAATGTTTTTGTGTTATAGATTTCTACCAGCATCATCAGTTAACAGTGGCTTGTGGATACTGTAGTTCAACCTCCAAAGTTTCCATCACTCCCTACAATAAGATTCAGAAGACCTAAAAATCACATCAACAAACTTATCATAGCAACAACTCTACTTCTCTGTACTACATTATTATACTAATCGTTCATTTTGGATCAGTTTTAACCTTTTGTCCATTATTGGGGGATGTGCATGTTGCTAAAAATAAATGCTTATATCTATGGTGATAAGGAGCCTGAGGCAGCTGTGCAGAAGAGATAAATGCTAATGTCCAATGCATGTTTTCCTTTTATCAGTTAAGGACTCAAGCTCATAGGAAAGTACCACACACTGTTAAAATATGTCCTGTCCCCTCAGTTAAATGTCTCTGCAAACAATTTTATAAAGGTAATCATAAATGTATTTTCTAGGTAATATTAAATTAACTTAAATTGAATATGTAAAGAAGCTATGCCATACTTTATAATCTGTCCATATAGTAGTAATAGATTTTTAGTTCCTACTTTTGGAACATTTTTCCCAAAAGTTATAATGTATTGAGTAGAAAATGCTAGGATTTTAATTAAGAACAAGAAAGATAGACAATGCTATACAAGTAGATTGCATTCTTAATTTAACCTAATCTAGATAACTAATCCATATTCCTTCTTCATTCACATTTCTGTCCCACCCTACTTTTCTCCTACCATTCTTGTGTCTCTTTTGGTATGTTTCTTTTGTGTGGTGATAATGAGTTTCCTACCTACGATTTTGTCCTTGAAAAAAAAATTGACATTTCTCAGTTTGATCCACTGGGTTATTGATGCCACAACATGATGTACAATAGGCATGAGAAAGAAAAAAATCTATGTCAATTTTCTGAGAAAGCTATAAACATTGAATATGTGGGAAAGAATCTGAGCAAGCTAGAGATAAGGTATTGTTCATTTCTAAGGAATTTTTAAGCCAATATGAGCAATCCACTGGGAGATACTCTCCATTCTATTGAGTTTTAGAATGTCCTTGCTTGTCAGTGCTTCAATGGAAGCAGCATGATAGTAACTGAACTATGTCCACTCATATAAGCTTTCAAGACATTGTTAGCTGCATGAACTCAAACAGCTACATACTTCAGAGGGAAAAGAATGATTATTGGGAAAGTTTGTCCATTAGTTGATTGCTTTAACAGACAAATACAGGCATTATTATAACAGAATGTGAACATTTTCTGTCCTAAGGGCTTCAAGATGAGATACCTCATACTCTCTGGATCATTTCCTTTTATTAAAATTATTCTTTTGAAGTAACATTGCTATACTTTATTCTTGTGGGCCAGTGTCTTCAAGCTGACAAAAATGCTGACATTTTAGAAATTCTCTATTATTTT
>NW_022196905.1:63045638-63063354 GCF_008632895.1 Mastomys coucha | reverse complement strand
TAAAACAAAGAAGATGAAAAAAATCAAACATCTTCTTAAAAGTTATGTATACACCCAATCACTTTGAACCAGATATTGAAAGCTCTCTTGTAGTAAGAGCAACTATGAATAAAGTAAATATGGTCATATCTGTTTAAATCCCTTTTTTAAATATAGATAAAAATCTGGAAAACACAATCAAAATAATGCAATTAATGTTGAAGTAAAAAAACTGAAAATGAAATTTGACTTAATTTTTTGGTGAATAAAATCAGAAGAGTGAGGGAAGGTGGTGGAGGAAAGCCCTTTCATCTATGCTGAGGTTGTTGCTGCAGCTAAGATTCCTTCTCTCCATCCCAACACAATTTTCCAAAAGCATCCCTGGCAAATATGTTGACATTTCCTGTAAGTATAGGAAGAAAATTGTTATCTACATGCTTTAAAAAAATATTACAATTCTTTTCTACAATGAAAATAATCTACTTTAGAGAAATCTTACAATCCTTTGATTTGACAGCAATTAAATTACTGTTTCTTGGGTAGACTAGAAGGCCCAGTGAGTAAAGGCCTAAACCTAACCTAATTAACACTAGTTTAGTGTTAAACTGACACTAAAACTGATGATTGGCATTTGCATAATAAGAGCAAAGTACTTACTCCTACAAGTTGACCCCTGACCCCAACAAGTGTACTGTGCATGTTTTTGAGCCCCACCCCCATGACTAATTAAATAAATTTGATAAAATAAATAAATAAAAACATGTTTCTTAACTGTTTGTTTCCTGTAAATCCTGCTTTGGTCACTTTTCCCTGTAGTTTTTAGGAATGTGTTCTAAACTGCGGTTGCTCTGACATTTAGAATTATTTTTCTTGTTGTCCTATCTTTTCTAAGAATCATATGCTGGATGATTTCATTTCACCAGTAGCATGTGGTCAATGAAAATTGCTATGACCTTTTCTACCACTGAATTTCCCAGATCCAAAAACCCATCGTATATAGAGAAAGTCTCTTCTGTCTCAGCTGTATAGTAGAAAATTATGTTTTTTTATTAACTGCTATACATAGAGTATTTAATTACAAGAGCCTAATAATATTCACTATTAGAGGAATAAAAACAGAATTAAGTATCATATCACATTGTAGATTATAAAAGCAATTTCAAAAATTAAAATATAAACTAGTATTAAATTTTCATGTTATCCATAGGAAAGTATCAACATGGTTTATAATATGAAGGCAATCAGGTTTAGATCACCAGGTATGCTAATTGCTTTTATATTCTAAATCATGTTGACACTTGTCAATACATCCTGCCTTAAGGAGATTCAAGGATTAATCCACCTTTCAACCATTAGTATATAATGTATGCATTTTTTCCCCTCCGGCTGATATCAGACACTACCAGGAGCTACAAGAATCATGGTATAGAATGTTGCTTTTGACAATCATGAATCCCAAATATCTGAAATCAGTGTTGTATTCAACATGGTTAGGATGTAAGGAAATCCATGGTACCTGGTAGCTCTGAGAGTTACCCAGCTTGTTTCTTTAGCTCCAGTATCTGTTTTAGACTTCAGGTCCTTTTCTCTGTGTTGTCTTTTCATCTAATGTCTTGTAATGACTCCTGTCACTCTATTTAAAGTCCACTCACTCAATATAGGATCATCACCTCTCTAGAGCATCAAGAAAATTGTAACTGCAGAGATCATTTTACTAAATAATGCAATGTTTATAGCTTCTGGGTATTCATAACAAAATATTGAAGAAACTTAATAAATACATCACACAGTGGGAACATTTGACAGCATATCCAGAGAACTAGAAGATGTCCTCTGAAAGGGCAATTGATAGGAAAGACCATGCTAGAACCTGTATCCTTAGGCTCCAGAAAACATCTTCTTCTTCTGAAAGATCATGCCCAAAGCCACCTTCATGCTAGTCTTTCTGTTCACCGTCTGTTTAATTCTAATATATATGAACAATCATTTTAGAAATACCAATCATGACCACCATAGATTACTCTGTCTATAATAATCCATATAACTGATATGTTAAGAAAACAAAGAAGCAAAAATCGTAATCAAACAAGAAAAAGATGCTTTATGAAAATATTTGATATTTTAACATTAGCTAGATGAAAGACATAAAGATGAACAGAAGTTGAAAATTATTTTAATATCATTTCACACACATATATATGCATATATATATAATATGTATATATTATATATATACCTTGAAAAAGTCATTAATATGAAAAGTGGTATTTGCTATCACTAAAAGTTATATCCAGTCCTTGGAAGTTTAATAAGTGTGTGAATAAGCATGCATATTGATAATGACTTCAGGCTATGTCATTCAATTAATTCTTTTGTGAATGTTAAAAATGACCACCAACTGTTATCTCATGAAGACCTATTTTATTCCAAACTAAAAGCTCATAGAAGCAAAAGATTACTGACAATTTTCAACCAAGTATTTTATTTTTTAACATTTTAAGTATTTTGAAATTTGTATTTATATTTTTCAGACATTTTATTCATATTCTTGTCCATCACTGATCCTCTCTACTTCATGTTCTTTATCTCAACTACCTATCTTCATGTTCTTTATCTCAACTACAACAAAAGCAGGGGGCAAAAAAAAAGGAAAAACATCAAACAAAAACAAAATTAAAAACAAAACACAAACATACAACAAAGAATACCAAACAAAACAAATTACAGAAAAAAAAAACCATAAAATCTTTCTTTTGTCCTTTTGGTCTGCTTAATCATAGACCAGAGGCCTGCCCTGGAGTAAGGTTGACATACTCACTGACACCACATTGGAGATATTCCTTTCTGGTGGTCCTCTCTCCAGTATTTGCAAATAGCTTTGTTTTAAGAAGTGGGACTTCATGTCCATTTCCTGTCTATGCTAAGTGCTGTCTGGCTTGAACCTGTGCAGGCTCTGTGCATGCTGCCACAGTCTCTGAATTCATACTGTTGTGTCTGGAGAACACTGTTTTCTTGGCAGCATCTATCCCCTCTGTCTCTTATGACCATTCTGTCTCTTTTTCCATATAGATCACTGAGCTACATCTCATTTGGACACTTTATTTCCTGCCAAGTGTGTGAAGTATATTTAAAGAGACAAGAATGCATAAATACAATCTCCATGCATGTGTTATGTGTTCTTTAGGCTTTATTTTTCCTAGAACGTCAACGTTTAAAGACAAAGAGCAACCACAAGCTCATGAAATTAGGCAAGGGTTATTTAAAGATGTTACTGCATAATGTTAATGTACAACACTGGAGTATATGAATTCTGTATCTTTCATTAAGCACCTGGTGAAATAGGATCAGCATCCTTGCTGTGGATGTACCTAGCCCTCTCTTTGATCTTGAGAACTGCCTGAGCAGGCATGGTTGTTCACACATATCAATTTTGTATGTATTGGTGAAAAGAGGAGATTTCCTAGGGTTTATTAAAATATAAACCTGTATATTTTAGAAAGAGACACTTAGAAGATTATGACTGCAAGTGGTGTCTCTAATCCTGAATAAATAACACCAGACTTCTCAGTTTTTGCTATTTGTTGGTTTGGTTGGTTGATTTCTCTGAAAGTTTCCTAGCTTTGCATGATCTGGGGATAGGATAAGGCTGGAACTGAAAACAGTTGTTTCAAGCAACTCCTGCTGCCAATTGCTAACAGCAATACTTAAACGGAAGTAATGACTTCCTTTGCAATGTTCTCCAATCCTCTTCCAGTGCCTTTCTTTTAACCAAGCTAAAAGAGATCTTATTTGCAATGAACGAATGTGGTCCTCCAAGTCATCCTCTGTGAATCTTTGCAGAGCAGAGATTAATCTAAGAGCTAAGGAGCTCTTTCAGCTTCCTGCTTTCTTTCATTCCATTCTCTAGAAAATAAAGATTCACATCATTTCTAGATTGGAAATACTAAGAAACTACAAAGTTTGTGAGCTTGGCATTTTGCATTTTCCCAGTATGTAGTATAGTACACGTCTGCAGAAACTGTTCATTATTTGTTAAATGAAAGTCTGCATAAGTAAAGATTTGGATTATGAAAATATTTGGCATTTGTATAATAACTCAGTGCAAAAGAGTATTTGGACTGAATTGTAGGACTTAAATTAGAAATAAAGCCAAAAATGTATTTACCATGGAAATTTTTTATATGAAATTTAATTAAGCTTTGTATGTAGTGGGTACCATATGACAGCCTAAACTGATCTGCAATATAATCTTAATGATTAGTGTAATTATTACTGTTATATGGTATTTAGGTATCTATTAGAATATTAAAAATATTCTTTCCATCAATGGAATATATAGGAGATACTGAAAATAGTGGTACTGTACTTTAGAACAATATAAACACTGAAAATAGATTAATTTCTTTAGAAAATTCCTACTTAAAATCAATTCTTGGAAATATTTTTAGGAGTTTTTGAATGTTGCTCACTTTCCTCTCATGTATCTAACAGTATGAACATCTTCCTATGCCTTGGGGAATTGTCATTCTCCTTGCCAAATCTGAATTAGTTTCTCACATTTCATCCTTTGCACTTTCAATGATATGAAATATTTTGAGAGTTTCTTTGATGTGAAGTGATTTTGCTGAAGTCCCTTGCTCTGATACAGCTATATCCTTCTCATTACCAACACATTGCTCATTTATGTCACTCTGTTCACTATTACCTTGATCACATGTGGAGTCTTTCAAAACACAGTAGGACAGCCTGGCCATGGTCAACTGTGTCTTCAGTAACTACAATAATGACTAAATTCAGTTTTACTCCAATTACATATCACTATTCAGTACCCTACTGCAATTTGGCTTATCTGCTCCATAAAAGTCCCATTTCTTGCCCTGTTATTAGGAGACAGAGGCAGCATGATATCAAATGCAAAATATAAAATATATCAATAGTCTTTGAAAGAAATAATGTGATCTCATTGTCCTCTATGTGGTATTTATATTGATAATTTATGGCTGCAGGCAACAGTGCTTTTTGGAAATTTATGCAATTTTTCAGAGTAAATATACTTTGTTGCTACAAATTTGTATGAAACTGTATATAATATGTATAATTTGTATACAATTTATACAAGACATGGTTCAGCTGTTAAGAGTGCTGATTGTTCTCGCAGAGGACCTGGGTTCAAATCCCAGCACCCACAGGGCAGTTACTGTCTGTAACTGCAGTTCCAGGGGATGCCACTCCTTCACACAACATGCAAGCAAACAACCAATGAATAAGATAAAAATAAATTTGAAAAGTTTTAAAAACATATATTTTGTATATATGTTTTTATGTGAATATGCTGTTACTATAATTTGAGCCAAGTTCTATATCTTTATGTCTTAACTTTAAAATATGTTATATTTTTAATTGTAATAGAATTATATAATTTTCCCCACCCTCTCCTCCCTCAGTCCTCCCTGGTACCTCCATCTTTGCCATGTACTATCCACTCTCAAGGTGATAGCCTATTTTTCTTGGATTATATTTATAGAGATGCACACTTTACATGTATTTATTTGTATACAAATGTATAAATAAAACCTGATAATTCCAGTTTTGTTCTTTGTCTATACATGGTTTCAGGGCTAACTATTCTTTATTGTAAAAAGCAGTATGGGAACAGAACTGGAGTGAACATTTCTGGTCATGTTATATGATGCAGACTCACATGGTGTCTTGCTGAAGCTGACTTATGTGGTGGTTTGCCGAGGCAAGACCCATGTGATGTTTGGAGAAAGTACGAATGGGACTCAATGGACAATCATGGAGTCCTTGCATGACTAGTTTTACAATGCTTCATTGACCTTGAATCTTCATTTATGCTGACCTTCACTTTGTTGAGAAAGACAGAACTTCCCTGGTTCTGGTTTCTCCTCCTGATCCATGCTGATTAAACAGAGGTCTGCTTGTTTCTGTTGGATGATGCCACTGCTGCTGATTCGTTTTTGGTATCCTGACACTACTGAACTGGACTACTGGTATCCTGATATACAGACATTGGAATCATTCCAAAGAATTACTTCTAAACAGGTTTCCATCCCCTATTTACCATCTTTTCTCCCCTAGCTTTGGATGGTGGGCTAGATGGGGGGTAAAGAGGGCTGAAACATTTGAGAACACTTATTAAAGGTATGTTTTGAAAAATCTAAGCCTTCACTTAACCCTGGGAGAGGCAAATGCCCCTTCTTGCAGCAGTCATTAGTTGCCTACAGTTCTTTGACTAAAGGAGAGGACCTTTAATCATGTTGGTAGGTTCATTGTTCTAATCTTGTTTATGCAACCAGTGCTAGGAAAGACTGCTTCACAAATTCTCCATTTGCTGCAAAATGAAGCTTCTTTGATGAGGGATAGAAGCTGTACTGATTTATGGTTATAGGATCATTTAAATAAATATAAAATGTTATAATTCTTTAAAGCTTTATCATATATCCTTCCTTGGTTTTCTTTCTCTTTATCCTTCCTTTGTTATCTGTATTAACCTCTCTAGATGTATTCTAATCCTTGTTTTCATTTTCCCACTTCATATTCCCTGAATCATGCTATTGCTGTCTCAAATTCAACATACACTGAACCCCCACCTATAGTCAATCCCTTTATACTTTCCACATTTCTTTAGTTACTAAAACTGCAAGAAGTAACAACAGGCAGTACTTTGTAAAACATATGTATAGGAAAGGACTTTTTGTAGAACTAGGTATGCCCAGAAATTAAGGTCAACAACTGACAGTTCTAATAGAACTATAAACCTTCTATAGCTCTAGAGGGGAAAAATGGAATGATAAAGAAACACCCAGAATGGGAGAAAAAGCATTACATGCCTTATATCTGACAAAATATACAAAGAACTCAAAAACAAAGAGTTAAACAAGTAACCAAAACTAAAAACAAACAGGGTAGGTGCTTAATCTAAAGTTCTCAATAACTGTAAAAATGGCTAACAAATTCCTAAAGAATTGTTCACCATCCTCAGCAATCAAGGAGATACAAGTTAAGATGACTTTGAGATTTCATCCATATATCCTAGAATGGTTAAGTTCACTGATAACAAGATTGTGGAGAAGGAGGATGCTCATGGGTATGCTCACTGTTAGATGCAATGCAATTTGCTACAGCCACTCTTGAAACCATTGTGGAGTATCCTCAAAAAATATATATACCACACGACCTACTCATAAAACTTCTCAATATCCTATTCCACAGAGAACATGCTCAGCCATGTTCACTGTTGCTCTTTTTACAGTAGGTAAGAGATGGAAACAAGTATCAATGAATACATAATGGGAATGTGGTACATATATACTATAGAATACTATTCAACTGTAAAACAAGGTGGAATCATTAACACTAGGTAAATGGATAGACCTGGAAAAGCTTATATTGGGTGATGTAACTCAGACCTTGAAAGACAAAATTCATGTTATCACTCATCTTGTGGTTTATAGCTCTAATTTTTTTAAATGTGAGCATACAACATGGAGTAACTATTAGAATATGTTTTTTGTGAGTGTTTTAAACATTATGGCATTTACTATTTACTAGACTTTATATCACAAAATATTTAGACTGGAAGATTTCTTTTGCCTCAAATTCAATCTTGACTAGTTTTTATATTTGTTTAAGAAAAGATCCCACAGTGAAGGTATATAGCATGGTTTCTGCTTAGGTAACACAGAGGGGCAAGTTTTGCTACAGATATGATACAATGTAGGCTGGCCAGCTGGACCAACCAGTGCACCCAGGGACTAGACCACCAACCAAGGAGTGTACAGGGAGGGATCCATGGCTCCAGATACATATGTAGCAGATTATGGCCTTGTCTAATATCAATGGGAGGGGAGGCCCTTGGTCCAGTGGAGGTATGATGTCCCAGCATAGGGTGATGCTGGAGCAATGGGTCAGGAGTGGTTGGGTGGTTGGGTAGGGGAACACCCTCATAGAGGCAAAGGGGAGAGAAAGAGATTGTCTAGAATAGCGGGGCTGTAGAGGGGTAACCAGGAAGGGGGATATCATTTGAGATATAAATTAATGGAATGATTGATTAAAAATTTAATAAAAAGAGATAACAATCAATAGACCAAACAACCAGTTACACCCTAGTCAAGTTGGTGGAACCAGTGAATATATTCCTGATATTTACAGAAGCATAGTGGAACTTATCGGGGTACGGGTGACTCAAGGAAGCTACATCACCAAAAGCTTCATCTCAGAATGGCTAACTACCCTCAAACAGTGCACACATGAAGCTCCTCACACTAAAGACAAAGACTCCAGAAAAGTAGCTTCCTTTCTGCAGGTTTTGACTATTTTAAAGAATCCGGGAGGGGTTGGTAATCTGATGTCTTTCTGAGTTCCTGGCCCTTATAAGGTTCACGAACTTTCTGAGTCTAATGAGCCTATGTTTTCTGGCGGGAGGGAGTATTTCATGTGCCAAGCCATCATAATATCTGGATCAAACAATTTACTTTGTAATAAGTGTGACAAAATTACCTACAGAATAGAAAATACTTCACCACGTTAATTTACTAGTTAAAAATAATGAACAAATAGTTATATTCTCCTAACTTGTATGTTAATTTCTTTGGAAATTTATTAAAAATACGTTGGAATTTTTTCCTTATTTGATTGATAACATTTTAATGAGTAACACAACTAAATAAATAGTACTGTAGAAGTGATTAAATTGCTAAAAATTTCAATGTATTCATTAATTTATTGGAAAGTTAATAGTAAAAACAAATTATTTGACTCTGAGAAGATGGTTCAGGGAGTAAAAAGCCTTCCATGCAAGTACAGACTTGATTTTGGATTCCTAGAAACACTCTAAAAAGGCAGGCTTCTTGATATGATTAAAATTTGCCAGGGCCAGTAAACAGGAGAGGGTGGGGTGGCAAACAGGGGGAGGAGGGAGGGAATAAAGGTTTGTTTTTGGGTTTTGGTTTTTTTTTTTTTTTTAACTTTTTTTTATTCTTTTCGGAGGGGAAACTGGGAAAGGAGATATCATATGACATGTAAATAAAGCAAATATCTAATAAAAAATTTTCATCATTGAAAGGCAGAGAAAGCAAAAGCCATAACTTTTGCCTGCCCAGTCTGGCTAATCAATAAACCTGAGTTTTAGTGACAGAACCTATCTCAAAATATAAGATAGGGAGTGACAGACAAGGACAGCTGATCTGAACATCTGGCCTACATGTGTACACACACAAACATACACAACCACATGCATATGTGCACACACACATTCTCATATACAAATATAACACAAATCCTATGTTAATCAATAAAATTAATGTCACTTAAAATAATAAAATTTTAGAAGAGTAGAAACACACAAAGGTACTTGGCCTTGTGAGAGCTTTACCTAGTTTGCTATGGAAACTAGCATTGAAAACAGCAATGCACATTTCTAGTTAAACCTGATGTAGAAAGTTCACTAACTATAGATATAGAGATACTCTCATTTATAAGGTGAAACTAATCCAAGCTGACCTAATAGTATATAGAGATGACTAGGGTTGGGATACTGTACAGATGTAGGCAAAAATAGAGAGAGTAGGGGGTTATGATTTATGCATACTGTGTATATATAGAGATATATTACATTTGAATTTATTAATATAGAGAGGCATTATTGTTGTAATTCTTAAAATAAATATCAGTTGAAACTTAGAGTTTAGTTACATATTTAGAAATATAATTCCTTAACTCCTTTTATTTGGATATGTTATATTAATTTTTATGTTAAATGTTTAGAATTTATCATACAGTAAAACAAATAATCACTTACTTATGGGAGATATTAAAATGGATTGCATAATAAAACTGGTAATATCAGGTTAAAGAGCACAGACAGAATTTACAGTCTGTATGTATGTTAAAATATCAAATATAGAACCTCTTTATATTTTAACTGTGGTGTAAGAAATGTAGAAATGTGGTGAAGAACAGTGTATTACCCTAGTGCTTTGAGTCATTAGCTGGTCAGAAGCATTCTATAATATGAAATGCTCACTAGTCTATGAGTGCATATTATATTTATACTAAGCTGATGATAGCCAAACACAAGCACCAGGTTAGGAAGTATCAAGTTAAAATTGCAAATATTATCATTAATATCCTGTGTGTATGAATCATGTTTGTTTGAAAATGTAAAGAGTTGTGATGAATATTTATTTAGTTAGTATAGATATAGGATTTAGGAAATAGAATACATTACAAATTATGGATGTGAAAAGCCATATCTTAACAAAGTGTTTTTATTTTCTTTCAGTAGATAGAAACCTTTATTTTAGATGTTAGAACATTTCCCAAGATTTGAAATTTTATTCATAAAACATAGCCTGTGGCAAATACAACTTTAAAGGTAGAATTTTTATGGCATTTTCTTATCAATAACAATAATGTTATGCCAAGTAGAAAGTTACTTGAGCTCAGTTTATGTGAGACATTTATTATTTTAATATAAGCAAAGAAATACAGAATTGACCTCATTTGTCAATGCCTTACATAGTTTTTAGCACCTCTAACAAATTAAAAGAAATGAGGACTTGGTTAAATGGGGAAAAAGGTGAACTTTATTGATACAAATCTTCAGGTTTTTGATGGTTCCTGACTCCCATACAGACAGGCATCAATAAGAGAGGTCAGAATGGGATGGCCGAAGAGAAAGGAAAAAGAAGTAAAATTTAGATGTTCAAGAGGTTCATGCTTTTACACTTAACTAAATTCAGGGTGTAAGGGAAAGAACTATTAAAAATAATACTGTGGACTGTGAGTACTTGTGATTACCCACTAACAGTTTATACACTAATCAACGATTTCCCTTGCACTTCTAGACACTGTGGGATGCAATTACAACACCAAATTATTTAAATGTATTGTCTTTTTAAATCAATTTCTGTTCTCATCATTGTACACATGTCCTGATAAGAGCTCTGGCTTTGCTTGCACTTCGCTCTAAGTTCTTAAGGCAAAACTTAGGACCCAACAGAAAAGCCTCAGTATGGATAGGGGTAGCCACTGGCTTAATAACTGCTATTTAATTCAACAGTAAAGAAATATTTACCATCATAGGAAAGAATGTTAGAGAACAAAGTTTAAAATAGATTGCTTTGGAGCCATATAAAGTTCTGGCATCTTTATAAATTTTCATCCTGTATGAATGATTACTTTAGAACAATTCTTACCAGGTACTGTAGTAGTCCCTAGGAACGCAAATAAATAATCACTAGAATTTTTCTTTCAGAACTCTTAAGTCCAATTATATAATGTTTCTCGAAAATAAGTTTAATCTAAGGATAAGGCTTAAAGTATGGTTGTTTCGGGCAAAAACGTTGATATTTCCTCACTTTCCTCCTTTGTCCTTACGATGTTCTTATGTTACATCAACTAATAAATGTATTTTGAAAACATTGCAAGAAGCTGTTCAATTGAGTATTCTGAGAGCATATGCCGGCTCAACTGGCACAATGCTGGAATGCCCCTGTCTCCTGCCATTTCTGTAAGGTTCATGCTGCCTGAGCATGATCATAGTTCTGTGTGGTGAGGTGTTATGGCTGGAAGATGTCTCACCTTTGGATTAACTCTGAAAGATAAAGGAAGCACAGGAGGCAGATTGAATTTCTTACCATCTTTTCTGTCATTGACCTTTGCAAAGAATGTCAAGCATCATTTCCTCTTCTGAAAGTCCTGAACTATTAAGAAATACATCTGACCTGTTGTGTTTTTGTTTTTTTTTTTCTGAAATACAGCACTGGACTGGTCACCTAGTAACACATACTTTCTTTTGTTTCATAACTAACTCTTGCCTTAGGTCCTATATGTGAAGTATTGAATTAAGACAATTAATTGTTGTGATTTTACATAATATCACCTCATGACAGACTTTTTTTTTAAAATTTACATTGTACATTTACCTGAAATAAATAAGAAGCCAATTACTGCTAGTAATTGGGTTTTTAATAACTCCTATGACCTGGTCAAATGGTGCTTTACTGCACATGGGTTGAAAATTAAGAGACTGTACAGGAGGATGGCATGACATAAAGAGAAAAAATAAACAGGGATACTGAACTTAAACAGGGGCATTTTCAACAAAGAAAGTACAGGAGCTTCTTACATGGTAGTAGAATTGGCAGAAAATAACTGTGAGAGCATGCTTTGGGAGCCAAAAGATCAATTGGACCAAAACTAAAGGAAAACTCTACTTCATTCTCAAAAGAAACTTTTAAAAAAACATAGGTCAAAGTTTAATGATAATGATAAAAAAATCAAATCGTACTAAATGTGAATGTTTGAAAGGTCCAATTTCAGATTTAACTCAAGTGGATGATAATAAAAGATTAGAAGAAAGGACAAAGACTCTGTTAAAACTTTATGTAGAGTTAATTACCCAGTCACTTCTGATGGTAAGTGCAGTGTCAAATTCCCTACCCAGAGAGTCTGTACTCCACTGTCAGTGGTCATTTTTGAAACTGGTGCCTGTGTGATAAGTGTGCTTTCTTTGAAGACAACCTCAAAATCCCTCACTGTATTCAAACCAATCATCAATAACCTAAGAATATTTATAAAGGATATTGTGCTTGATTGCTTTGCTTCTCTTTGTAAGTAAGTACCTGATAGCAAACAACACATGGGAGAGAGGTTTGCTTTGTCTGTCAGATTGAGGGGATTCATTGTATCATGTGAGGTCAGGCATGTCAGTTTGCAGGGTCAGTAACGGTGGGGTAGAGCAAGTTGCACAAAAGCTGAACTCAGTCATTAGAGACAGGTCCAAGTCTGAACAGTGCTATAAAGTTCACAGTCTGTCTCCTAGTAACCCTCTTCCTATAGATTTTGAAACAATGCCAACATCTGAAGATCAAGTGCTCAAACACATCAGTCTGTGTAAGATATTTTTTAATATAAACAGTGGAAGAGAACATACCAGACTATTGATAGAACTTGGCTAATTAAATCCATCTAGATATGGAAGGATGTATCTAAAGTATACTGTCAACCAATTTCTAGATAATAGTAAATTTTGTTGCTGATTTTCAGAGTCTTAGGAAACATACAATATAAAAAATAAACAAGGGTGTCAAGGATAGAACTATATAAAAATATATAGAAATTATACAGAATTATCTAAATGTGTGACTACTCATTATTCTCACATTGTGGACAGCCAAGAACCAAATGCCTGAAGTGGATTATGAGAAAATTATGTCATATCATGATTTGACATGCAGCAAGTTCTACACAAATCAGACAAACTGCTTCTCTCAGGTCCCCTGTGTTTATGAAATATCATACACAGAATCAGCAAAATGGTAATTGAAAACTATGAACAGTTTCATAAAATGATTTAAGCTTTTCTTTACTTCGGTACTGAACTTCGAAGAAAGTATCAGTAACTTGGGTTAATATACTGTCATCGTGTTGCAGGATAATCATTTCTAAGCTCTATTGTTAGATGGTATCAATTTACCCTCCTTGAACTTGGTAAACTTTCAAAATACAGGTTTTCATTACTTGCCTAGAGTTCATCTTGAGTGTACTGTCCACCACATAGGTGATGCTCTCATAACCAGGGCAAATCCCTTGTCTGGAGACAGCAAATCATAGACATAGTGATGGTTCTTGTTCTATTCCTAGATGCCATTGTCACTTGCAGACTCCAGAGAAAAACAGTAACAAAGTGTATGTCGTATAAAAATGTGAACAAACTTCTAAAGGACCATCCAGTGGAGAGTTCATGTGAGGGTAAGTCTGTTTTCTATGGAGTGAACCATAGCCAACAGAAAATATGAGATCAAAACAGGACTACTAGTATTAGTCAATTTTTTTTGTTTGTTTGTTTCCTGACACAGTGTTTCTCTGTGTAGCCCTGGCTGTCCTAGAACTCACTCTGTGTACCAGGCTGCCAGGTTGTCCTCAAACTCAGAAGTCTGCCTGCCTCTGTCTCCTAAGTGCTGGGATTAAAAGTGTGTGCCACCACTGCCTGGCAAGTCAATCTTGATAAGTCCTGCATGTCAAGGAAGGTAAGTCTGTGTAACATTTTCTTCATTGTAACTCTTGAAAAGATATTTTCACACTGCCATTTTGATTTTGAGGTGACATCTGGATTTTAACTTGCCTTGTTTCGATTGCTTTTTTACTTAATGTTATATTTAATATGAGTAGCAGGTCAACAGATTATTTCTTATGTTGGAGTCGATGTTTAGAAAACCCATCTTTTATAGAATTTTTAATCAGGAATTTAAATTAATAGATATGTATATAACAAATAAAAATAGGAGCCCTGAAAGCAGCCATCCAAATGAGAACTTTATCCCATTTGTCTTACCTAATAGTCTTTGATACCTAGTTTCTCATCTGTGACCTAGTATTAACACATAAGAGAAAGAGTAGGGATAAATAATATGTATAAAACAGATTTTTACTACAAGATCTGAAATAAACCATGTGCATGAAGAAAAGGTTTATCTCAGTGAGGTTCATGCTTAGGGAGTTCTATTGTCTTGGACTGTGACAAGGCAGAAGTAATTGGACAGGTAGATACAGGTGAGGAAGTGTTCTTACCTTGCATAAGCCAGAGTACACAGGAAGAGAGACGAAACCTTTCTCCTTCCCTTGTCCTGCCTCCACCTCCTCCTGGTTTTATCTGGAACCTCAGCAAATTAGGTGGTACTACCCACATGCAGGGTTTTTCTAACTCTTCTTCTTCGTTTCCACATATAAATTTCTACCTGTAAAGAATTCTGCACCTACTCCTCCCTCCTAAAAATGTATTTTACTAATACATGTATTTCTTATTTCAGTCACATTAACAATTGCATTGAGTCATGACAACTATTACAGTCTGTTTATGTTTCTAGAACAAAATACTATGGACTCAGTAATTTATCTGAGTTCTGGAGCCTGAGAGGTAAACATCACTCTAACTCTAGGGCATGGAGATGATGCTATTGCCTAACAAGATGTAATTTTATGTGAGGAGAGACTGAAAGGGAAGGATATAGAGGTCAACTGCAGAGCACGGCCTCATCCGTAAAGGTGTTGATCCACTCATTTGAGATGCATCTTCATCACTGATTTTCTCTAAAGTTCTTCATCTGTGACCACTGCCACACTGGAAATTTGATATCAAATAAAATTGAAAATTGTTGAAAGCATAAATATTCAAGCTATAGCAAGTACTCTTCCGGACACGTGTTGACCCAAAACTATTGTGGCAATAACTACTCACCATTCATTACAGACCATAAATTCAAATAAAAGTCAAATAGAAGGTCTGACACATTCTCTACTCATCATTGGGTTATCACACAAGAAGGCATCTGAGCCAGATGTATCAGTTTTCCTAAGGCATTTTAAGCTAAAATTAAGAACAAATTCGGACCTAAGAGCTAAATGTGCACTTCAGAAATACAGAGTAGGGTTTTATTGGCTACATCTCTTGCCATGAAAAATTAGTGATTGAAGATAGACTCCAATGAGAGAAAAGAAGCAGAGCTCTTTTGAGGCAGTCTCCTGGTAGCACCAGATCCCAGGCTCCTGTCACTGGTGAAACCCACCTATACATTTTCTTGAAAACCTATATTCTGTTGAGTTAGAATGTTTTGTTTTAAATTAAGTTAGATGCCTGTTAATCACTTAATAAAAATGTACGAATATGGGGGCTGGAGAGATGGCTCAGTGGTTAAGAGCACTGACTGCTCTTCCGAAGGTCCTGAGTTCAAATCCCAGCAACCACATGATGGCTTACAACCATCCGTAATGAGATCTGATGCCCTCTTCTGGGGTGTCTGAAGACAGCTACAGTGTACTTATATATAATAAATAAATCTTTGAAAAAATGTATGATATTTGTTATATTAATTATTAAATAGAAAGTAGTATAGACATGAATAAAAGTGTGTGTATTCGTGTATGTTTGTATAGAGCAGCCAAAATTAAATAGAAAATATTCAAAATTCCTTACATATGTAATCACATGCAAACCCTTAATATAGAAACAATAATGTGTTAACTATAAAAATGTGTGAAAGCAGCATAAGGTAAAAAAGAAGTAGTGTAAAAAATGATGGATGAGATCTCTTGCAATCACTACCCACTGGTTCTCTAAATTAATAAGAAGAAAGGAAAGATATGTCCATCTAATTGTTTTCTCATACAATTTGCACACATGAGACTTAAGGTTGTTAGGTTTGTGGTACAGAATTTAGGAAAGATGTTTGCAAGAGAGAAAGAGGTTGAAGCTATTAACAGTAGAGGAGAAAGCGAGTTATTTGATCTGTACCCATCTCTCAGGAGTATGATTCAACTGACTAATGTATATGCATGTGAACAGCACTCTAGATGAGGGAGACGCTGGTATACTCTCCAGGTAGATATTATCCTGCTACAACTTCAACTTTAGACATGTGACTATTTTACTATGAATTATAGCTAAGGCTCTTGAGGAAAATTTTACCCCTGAGATTTTTTTTCTCCTTTATATATGGAATCATCTAGAACTATGAGAGTATATTACTAAGAAAAATGGTTCAGTCCTAAAGGACTTGTCTCCTATAGATATGCCCAAAGTTACACTATTTTCAGATCTATGAACACATTTTTCTGATTAATGAATACAAATAAGAAATAAAATCAGCAATATTGAGTAAGATTTATTCAAATTGACCTACATAGCACCCTGAGTGTGGATATCAACATAATTTTGAACTGATCTTCGTATTGTATTTTAAGAATAGATTTAGAGAAGCATTTTTTGTGCCTCTCTAAAAATTGAATACTAATCCCCAGAACTTTTTCTGAAATAAATCTTAAGATCTAAAATTAATGCTCACAAAATCTCCAAGTTTTGTTAAGTTCTTTTACAAAATGTTTTTCTTCAAAATAATAGCTTCAACTAAAGAATAAAATTATTTCAACCTGGTATTAGGTGATCTTTATTTAACAAGAATTTATAAAAGAAAATAGTTTATTATAAGTAATCAAAAGGAAAATACAAATAACATCTACATGGAATGAGTTGATTTTACAAGATAGTATTTAAAATTTAAACTATAGAAAAGTGATAAATTTTAGGCAGTAGTTGGGCACACCTTAAATCCCACGGATTTGGGGAGCAGTGGTTGAAAGATCTCTGTGAATTCGAGGCCAGCCTGGTCTTCAGAGAAAGAATTTACTAAAGTGATTTACTCAGTAAGAGTTTTGTCTGAAATGTGCATCAGAGAATAAGCCACAGAGAGGAAGTTAATTGTCAGGTGAGCATGGATAGGCAAACCTAAGGTTAATTATAGGGAATAAAGCACACTTAAAGATCCCAACCAGGGAGCATGGTCTAACTGGATGACAGAGATTTAATCATAGAATTGAGCTATATTTTTATGGAACTATCTCCAACATTCTAGGAGACTAGAATTTTTACCGGTCCTCACAACCAAGTTTTAGTGACCTCGAGGTCACTAAAGCCTAATATCCTTCTGTTTAAAGCCTGTTGTTTAACTGTTCTCTAAAAATAACAGTGTCAAGTCCAACAGTAATTGCCATGGATTTCCCATCTAATATTTTTTCCTTCTTTAATTTTTTGTATGTAGTTTTACAATTTTTCTTATATAACATAGGCTAATAGTTTTAATCTTCAGTTTTGTAATTTCTATGTCCTGACACAGATTATTCTCTCTCTTTCTCTCTCTCTCTCTCTCTCTCTCTCTCT
>NW_022196905.1:63016825-63045628 GCF_008632895.1 Mastomys coucha | reverse complement strand
TCTCTCTCTCTCTCTCTCTCTCTCTTATTCTCTCTCTCTCTCTTTCTGTGCATGTGTGTGTTATGGTTATCATTTAATAATTTAATAAAAACATCTAACAGAAAGCAATCTTATACAACAAATAACCACCATAAAAGTTGAAAACAGCATGAATATAATGTGATAGCATATATCTATTGTGTTGTTTGCTCTTCTGAGAAATCTTTTGGATTGTTTTGGGATCATTTGTGTTCAGTACTAAATCTCTTGGAAAACTGTCTCAAATTTTTCTATAAAGTACCCCTCTTTCCTTTTGGAGGAAATGCTTCCTTTACACTTCAAAGAAAAGCAAAAGGTAAAATCTTTTGTTAGGGACAGTTAGAAGACACAGCAGGAGAAGTGGAGATTTCAACCTTGAGTTCACTCCTGATCAAATTAATCAAAGTACAAGTACTAAGTTTTCTTTGATTGAATGTTGACACAGTTTGGTGCCAATGAGGTTGTCTTTAATGAGTTTAACTGACATAACACAACACTTACCCTCTCCCAGATCTTCTCAAATGTACTAACAGCATTCTAGGGTAAAGCCAATGGTTTAAAGTTTTAAAAACCCATGAACTCTATGTAAGGAGTAGTAATTAGGGGAAAACATAGAAAAGAATCAGGGAACCTGCTGTTAACTAAAGCCTCTGAAACAGATCGGACATATAGCCTGCCAAACTCTCAGGACAATATACTTTCTCTGAGTGAAGACCTAGCTATCTCAGTCCCAGCAACTCACGAAAGCATGTCTCTTTTCAAGCAAAAATTACAGGAGATACTAAAAGGCAAGGGATATATATTTTATACACAATGAGTATAACAAACGAAAACTCAGATGTGAGAGCATCATCAATTTTAGAAAAATCATTGTCTGCTTAGAACATTTTAAAGATGATGAATAATGTGTTAAAAGATTTCATTGCAGAAGTAAAAATAACAGAATAACAAATGGGTAATGTTAGCCAGGAGAAATGTGAAATGATTTAGAAAAAAAAAAAAGATGCTAGAGCTATTGTTTTGCTCCTGAATGTTCTGTAGTTCTATGTGTTGAAGAATTGAGCCTCAGCTATGGTAACACTGGAATGTGCTTGGATTTTATATGGTGGACCTCTTCATCTAAAGGTCAGACATTAGGTTCTTTCCCCTGCAGAGTGTCTTGAAACCCTAGTATTTTCCCATTCATTAGATAAATAATTCTCTTTAGCTAATTTTCCTGCCACAATGCATTGTCTTGTCACATCCCCCATTCAAAACATGACAGAGCCAGTCAATAATGAACTTGATATTAAATCTAAAGCCTTTACAACTTTAAATTATACTATATTACAATTGAAGAATACTACTTGTAGATGCATAATGAGATGTGACAGAGCTTAAGAGAGAATCATTGTGATTGAAGATATGTCAATAGTTCCTTCACAGGAAAAGTGAAATGAAAGTAGAGAAAAAAGAACAACATAATTCAGAAAACTCAAGACACAATATATATAACAATACAGGGGAATGAAAGATGTTTTCAAAATTCCTTCAAAACACATGTTTTTATCTTTAGGTATGTGGTACTCTCAACTTTTGTCAAAGAACTTTTATTTTTTAGTGGTTAATACAGAGAGTCATAACTGTTCAATGTGCTGAAAGTAAATGACTGTGAATGATAAGCCATACATGAAACATCTACATTACCCCCTGCTGAGACTGAGACAATACACCTGAGAAAGGGAAAGAACCAAAACCAAGGAAGGCTGCGGGAAAAGACTGGCGTCTGTACGTGACATGGCCGTTACACACATACGCTGTATTACCTGCATAATATCTGTTAACGAGGAGAGTTAAAAATTCCAGAGTGGAAGAAGCATGATATCCGAATACATCACACAAATATAAAGAGCTAATGAGAGTGTCTGGCTGCTGAGGAAGGTAGAGTCCAGCTTTCTCTGGTGGCATGGTGACCAATCATGGGTGGTCTAGGCTGGAATGGTTGACTCCAAACTCACGTACATGTGGGTGTCACTAATTGAACTTTGTGAGTTGCAAAGTTGAGAGGAAGAAGAAAATCTGGAAGGATGGAATAGGACATGGGTATGGCCAAGTCATATGAATATATGTGTAAAATTTAAACATAATAATATGTAATATAAGTATAACAAATATAAAAAGCAGAAGATAGAAAGAACAATATTAAATCTCCAACTACAAAAATACATTTCTACATTTATCTTTGAGTGAGAATTATTAAATATTTCTTTTAAATAATATTAGATACTACATGATAGATATAGAGGTTTCAGGAAACATCAGAGAGCATAAATACAAAAAGAAGAAAATTTAAACCATAAAGCAATATGTCTATATTGCTTTCTACTGAAACACACACACACAGAAAAAAAAGTTGAAAGAAGCTGAGACATTGTAGAAAATAGAGGGAGCCTTACAAGCATTGGAATAGGATAAGCAGTCTAATATTTGATCTAAATTCCTAAAAGCAAAAAGTGTGTGAACTGAAGAATAAACTGTTTAAACAACAACAACAAAGAATTCCCACATTAATCCAGATTTTAAGTAGTAAATTATGCTGAAATATTTCAGAAGAAATTCAAATGTCAAAAGATAAATATAAGAGAGAAAGAAGGAAAGAAAGAGAGAGAGAAAGAAAGAAAGAAAGAAAGAAAGAAAGAAAGAAAGAAAAGAAAGAGAAGAGGAAGGAAAAGAAAAGGAAAGAAAGAGGAAAGGAAAGGAAAGGAAAGGAAAGGAAAGGAAAGGAAAGGAAAGGAAAGGAAAGGAAACGAAAGGAAAGGAAAGGAAAGGAAACGAAAGGAAACGAAAGGAAACGAAAGGAAAGGAAAGGAAAGGAAAGGAAAGGAAAGGAAAGGAAAGGAAAGGAAAATACAAAGACAGATCTAGGACCAGAGAGGGAAATTTAATTACAACTTCAATGTCATGCTTCTACATTCTGTCAAAATGGTGAAACCCAAAGTTCTGTAAATAGCAACCCTTTAACCCTTACAAACTTCTCGCATATGGCTAAGTAACTGCAATCACTTTGAAAAACTATGTGGTACAATCTGCTTACAGTTGCCACATCCATATTCTATTAGCATGAATTGTCTCCAGAGAATGAACACACATATGCATTAAATATGCACGGGAGTCTTTGCAAGAGCCATATGCTCACAGCTCCAAATTGGAAGCAATTCAAGGTCTAGCAGTATTACAGCGATGAATGCCACTCAGCTAGTTCAGTAGCATGAATGAGCCTCTCAGTCACAATGTGGCATGAAAATCATTAAGCAAAAATTTCAAAACAAGTATATGTGTGTGTGTGAACATATTTAAATACTAATAATTGTATGTGAACATGTTTGTGTGTATGTGTTTTAAGTAAGTCCCAAAACATATTTTTCGATGGTTTTAAATGTTTCTAAATTCAATTACTTTCATTTAATTCTATTGTATATTGAAATATTCCATAACAGTTTGTTTTAAAATTTCATCATAAAATTTGAAAATATACTATATGACATAACCATATTTCTATTCTCGCAAAAAAAGAAAACCTAACTTTATTACTTTTACTCTCCATAGTAAGAGATAACTGGGAAAATGGATAATGCTTAGCTATATAAAAATGTCAAGGCCATCCTGAGCTGCATTAAACAAAGACTAAACTTAAGCATAGTTATTACTCTGCGTTAGAATAAACTAATAGGAGTTGGGGTTTAGAATTTTAGTTCAACAATATTGTTAGTACATAGCTAGTTACTTACAACCCCTGTTTATACTTATCATGATAGAATAGTTCATAGGATTTCCTCTTCCTTTACAAAATGTTAATTAGCATAAATATGACACTATTTATTTCTATTAGAGTAATATTTATGTTCGGCGTTTGAGGAATAAAAGCTTGACATTATTAAGTGGTGCTGAGTTTTCAAATTAGACAGTTACTTGGAAAGAAACTTAACAATGCTTATCTATGTTTCAAACAGTACCAGCTATCAATTCCTACTTTAAAAAATATGATAATGCATGCAGAGAAGCATGTGAAGATATGTTAAAGAAATTCATTGTCTTATGAAACAAATCAAAGACAACTTCCAATAAACTAATTGGTATGTAAGCCATTATACGTGCCTCTTTACTGTTATTATATAACCGTTAAAAAATATAATAAAAGGTCCTGGGACAGGAGAAGTAGCTTGGTGGTTAAGAGTCCTTACTTGTCTTCCAGAGGACTTGGGTCTTATTTGCAGCATGAGCATCAAGTGACTCACAAATGCCTGTAACTCCGGTTCTAGGGGATCCATCACATCTGGGTCTTCAAGGGCATCAAGTTTGCAAACATCGTATGTTAAATCATGTAAGCATATGTAATACACATAAATATAAGTGTATAAATCTTTAAAAATGTGATAAAGGAAGCTTGCGAATATCTGGCATAAACATAAAATGAAGGAAGAGATAAGTAGTGTCATTTGAAACATGAAACTAAAGGAAGAGAGATTGAATTCCTTTTGTGACGTGAATACATACTAGGAGACTGGAGGGAAAAATGCAAGTCAGTAAAGAGGCTGCAGTAAGATGTGTAGCAATTTAAAATTGTGCTTACCATGTGAAAAATCATATCTCATCTAAGGATACATATGTATATACGTATAATATAATATTATATATATATATATATTACAAAGATAGATTAAGAAATATTTTGAATGGAATCACCAAGGCTCAGCTTCATTCATATGAATAGAAAGGGTGTAGGCTGACTCAAAATAGGATCCAAACTCTCAAATCCAATTCCTGGGATAATAATGATCTTGTTTCAGAAATACTGACAGCAGAAGATATATGACACAGAGAATAATGCATTTCATCTTTTGTGTCCTTCACTGGGCTCCACAGACCTGCCAAGCACAGATAATGAGCAATGTGTTGACCCAGCTCTTCTCTTCGGTTCTTGGGGCCTATGCTTGCCTGTATGTTATTAGACACAGCATCAGTACCAAGTTACAGCTGTCCCTTTCTCTTCACTAGTGTCAGCCTGAACACTTTGTTAAACCTAAGAGAATCTGAGACAAACCTTCACCTATTATTATTTTCCTTATAACTCTAAGCACAATGTCAAATTTCATTATAACCTTTAAAGAATGTTATTTTAAATGTGCACATTTGTTCTATTTTTCTGTAATAATATGTATTATTTTGTTGTGACAGAATTTATAGCTCATTATAAACAGCATCATTCATCTCTATTAATCCTTGAAGTAGAAGTCTGTGTAAAGTGTATCTTATTTTGAATGCTGTGGCATTTGACACATGAGATAGCTAAAGGAAGAGTGTTGAATTGAAGTATAGAGCCACATTTAATATTATTAAAATATATTTATGGCATCATTAGTATAAGTAAATAACAATTACAGTATCTAACACAGTTTCCGGTGTCGGAAGCTTTATCCATTTTAAATCGGGCCTCTGTAATTTGTTTGTCATATGCCTTCTATATAAAAAAGGAGAAGGTAGCTTCCACTAAGACACTTTTGGAAGTAAAATTCAGAGCAATTATGATCTTCTCAAATAGAGGAAACAGAGCTAGTTACCCCAACTGGGTTACAAAGAAAATCTGCATATAGAATCTATACAGAAAACCATGAATATATTTGAGGCACTGTACCTGAGGTACAGCAAATTGGCTCTTACTTTCCTTAGTTTAACCACCTAGAAACTTTAGAACTTGTTTGCATTTTAAAATTTAGACATGTCTGACTTTATTACATGGAATTATGCCAACACATTTTGTATGTTAGATTTTTGACTATGTGATCTTACCATATGTAAAGGCCTAGTTATAAAAAACTATGTGCTTGAACATTTTTTGAGAGAAAATAAGATTTGACTTTCTTGCTTTTTGGTAATGTTTTCCTGAGGTGCCAGGAGCCTAGCCCAGTGGTCTGTGCATGCTAACGTTCTGTCACTAACCTAGCCTTTGTGTGTGTTAGTTATAACTGAGTTTCTCAGATCCTCAATAAATGTACTGACCTTTATCTATCATAGACATTACTGTAATTTCCAAGTTTATACACATCATGAATGATTAAGATACTATAGTTCACTGAATGGTTTACACCTTTTTTTTCATTTTCATGGATTATGCAATCTTTTGCATCCAAACATTATCACTACAATTTAATTCATATTATTGTTCATATTTTGGAAGTAGAAATCATTAAAATAAGGATCAACTTTTTATTGTTTCAAACTAACGATTATTTTAAGATATTTTAAGAGAACACTATTTTACACAGTGACACTATTTTAATGGAGAAAGTCTTGAGTTGCTACTCCCAGTCTTAGAAAATTGTGCACTACTCCTCAATATTCATAGATAGTTATATGTTGAATGTTTAAAAATATCCAGCCGGGCGGTTGTGGCACACACCTTTAATCACAGCGCTTGGGAGGCAGAGGCAGGCAGATTTTTGAGTTTGAGGCCAGCCTGGTCTACAGAGTGAGTTCCAAGACAGCCAGGGCTGGACAGAGAAACCCTATCTCGAAAAACCAAAAAAATGGAAAAAAAAGAAAGAAAAAAAAGAAAAAGAAAATATCCATTAAGGCCAAAAAAGTGAGACTATATAAAGTTAATTGTAATATAGAAATAGGTAGTTCAATCAAATAAATATGTAATTGCATTTACTAATTTTCTTCTAATTAAATATAGTTTCATAAAATTAAATATTAATGCAAAATAGCTGAATTTTTACTTAAAAAAGAAAATTCTTTCTAACACTTTTCCCAGGAATTAATATAAACAATAATTATTATGATTATTTTTTACGGTAAAGTTGGATTCTTCTAAAGTCCATACTGCGATGCAATAAAAGAATATTGATTTTATTTTAAATATATTTTGATAATTAGATTTATTTAGGGTGTGTGTTTATGGAGTCATTAATGTCAGAGGAAAATTTAACAGATTAGTTTCTCTCTATAAACCACTTGGGTTGCAGGGATTGATTTCAGGTCATCTAGTTTGACAGAAAGTTCCTTGATTCAAAAGGCATCTTTCCTGTCCGATGCTTAATTTACTTTAGTTGATACACAAAATTACTATATCACCCTGGCTGGCCTAAATTAGTGATATAACACAGACTGTACTTGGATTCATGACAATCCTCCTGCCTTAGCTTATTAAAGCTAGTATTTCAAATATGAGGTGCCATGCTTAGCTCAATGGTCTATAATTTAACTTTGCCATTTGGAACAAACAGATCCTGGAATAAAACTGTTTATTTGCATATACATAAGAATGCATATGATTCTTACATATGAGTATGTTGGAAAAGCTTGCCTGAGAAAATAATGTAAGAAATGAGAAATATTATTCAATGATTATTGGAATTTTCATTACTTAACTTTCACTAAATCAGAAATATTTCAGCTAATGGTGAATAAATCTAAGTAACAGAAAATAAACTTATTTTTCAAAAATTTCAAGTGGAAGGATATAAATAAAAAGTGTTAGTTGCTGCCATGTGAGAAACTCACAGTGTGTATGAATAAAAATCACCTCCAATAAGTTCTCTAGAGAAAAAGTAGCCAGTAAAAGGCAACAGGCAACTTCACTGTCTTAAGTTCCACAAGGTATGTAAACCCACCAGTGACTTATACCAGACATGTGTTTAGGCACACATATCCACGGTTACCTGTTAATAACCCTGAAAAAGTAAAGATGAACCTTAGCATAGAAGTAAAAGATGACCAACAAACAGAACAAACTCTAAGTGATTAACTTGGATGTATAAACAAAGGGTTGTCATTCCATTTTCTTACTTTATTTAAACTAAGTTAAATCAATTCAGAGAAGAAACCTACAGAAATTGAGACGCCCTTTGAGAGCAATTCTATTCGTAGTGACAGCTTCTAAGGTTCGAAGACTTCTAGGCTATTAACTTTGACATTTCTGTACAGGCACTTACAGGCTATTATCAAAATGTGTCCAGGCGAAGGCTTCAAAAACTCAAAGTCCAAAATAATGTGTTTCAAAAATTGTACTTAAAAATTTCTAACTCACAACTGCCATCAACCAAGTCACAGTGTTTAAATAGCCAACAGAAATCTCATGGAGTCACATGAAATGCTAAGAGAATAATTTTAGCTCTTTGGCTCATTTCAAGAGAAATCACAGGAAAACAAAAACTTCTGTGTTTGGTATTGTCTATGTTGTTGAAGGCAACAATCACACCTCAGTTATATTGGCAAAATGCAAATCACAGTTGATCTCTTAAACTGTTTCCATTGTTCTCCTCTATATCATGGTGGTGTATGGGATCAGCATTTCAAAATAAATGAATATAAGAAGTACAAAAGTGTTTAATTAAAATGCTTATTTTATATGTATAACAGAAGAAAAAGCTAAATGTTAAGATTTTTTTTAAAACTTAATATATGTCTTAGAATTTCTTACATTAAAATGAATTCAAAGCTTTAATTAATGTGTCAAAAACATTAGATCCCATTCAGGTCTTACTCTGTTGCAAAGAGACTTTTCTAATTTATTCCTATTCTTCTAATTGCTTATATATCTTCCATTCTTCTGACAGATTTAGTTATTCAGCGTTCTTACCACCATAAAAATTGTCACGGGGTTCGGGGGGCAACTCTTAAGTGTAAGTTGAGATGTCTAAAGCTCTGGAGCTTTTTAATTTTCTTATGTAAACTAAAAAGACTCCTGTTTGTGCTAAAATGTAAGAAAAGAGTCCCTGATGGCACGTTCCTACTCAGAGAGGAACAAAACAGTAATTAGTCACACACTTTAGAAGATCTCACAGAGTACATAAATAAAAAGGGTTTTATTATGAATTTGAGAGATGAGGTATCCTGTCTACATTCCAATAAAGAATGGCAGACTCCATAAATTGATTTAAGTTATTAAACCAAGTTACAAAGTTACTGTGAGATCTATTAGAATCATTAAGCCCACACATAGACAGATTCAAGACTTGTTGCTAGCAACAGCAGAGGATTTAGAGAAGCTGTGGGACACAGTCTTACAGAAAGCTCTAACAAAATCTCTGATGAGAGCATCCAGCATCTCCTCATTCTCTTCTGTGCTAACTTTGGAGAATAGTCACTAATAATCTTTCTGCTCATAAGAGGAGTGAGTACTTTTCAATGTATGTTCTTATTTTAAATCTATAGCAATGTTGTAACATGCTTTTAAATTTTTTACCATACTGTGATGTTATTGATATAATTGCAAATATTTGAATGTGCACAATGCTAATATGACTGCCAACATAGAGTGTTAACTATTGTTTCAGTTATAATAGGTCAATATTCTGTAAAAACTGGGGAATAGAGCCAAATATGTTATTTTGGCAGAAGAGAGAGAGGGAGAGGGAGAGAAAGAGAGAGAGAGAGAGAGAGAGAGAGAGAGAGAAGATAGCCTCTTGAATTTTAGTATGGTGTATTGTTATAATAATTCCAATTATTTCTTTGGAATTGGACTTTTATTGCATTTAACTTTAAAATTAACTTTATTATATCTATATGAATAGGAAGACAAACAAAAGCCTATTTACTACTTGAAATTTCAGACATCTGTCATTGTCTTTGAATATATCCCCAGATGATAAAACTACTGTAAGCCACAGAGAAAGGGATTTCTGCATATTATTAGCGCAATCATTGTCGTCACTATTATATACACTAATATCATTGACAAGTTTGCTTGTTTTGGATGTGTGTGTGTTTTAAGTGGAAAACAGAAAACAGAGGTTTATTCAGTGTGGTCACATTGGGAAACAGGACATGGAGATTAAGCAACACACTCAAGTCGATCTCTGGGGTCTTGAATTGAGATTTTGAACATCTAAGCAGTGCCAGTCAAGGCATGGTAGTTTCTATTCTACCATTTCTATTCTATTTTGAGTTCATCTTTTCTACCATACCCTCCTCAAACCCAAGAATTCTCCTAAATGCATTAAGTAATGAGAGCTATAAGTAAAGACTATGATTAATATCTAAAATTCCAGAGATAATACTCATCACACAAAGCAATCTCAAAGGACAGATGAAAATAAATGTTTATTCTATGTGGAATTGGACTCTTTTAAATTGATTTTGCCTTGAGTTTATGGAAGTTCTTTTTTGAGCTCGTCTTTTCAAAAATTGAAATTCTTAATTGAGTGTTATTACATCCTTTTTTGAAACCTGATATATGAAAATGCATACACATCAAATAACCCACGGGTATCACCAATTCCCTTATATTTACCTATGTGCTGAATGATTGCACCTGCACCTTGGATATGCACAGCAGGAAAGCTTTCTGCTTAATTTAGCGAAGAAAATGGTAGCCAGAATTACATTCAAAAACTAAATTTCATACAACCATATGCATGAATTATTCATGAGAAAGGAGTAGTAGTCTAAGGATAGAGGAGAGGTTTCATTTTGCTTGTTTTTATTTTAATTAAATATGACAAGTGGTATAAAAGGGAACAAAAGAAAGGAAGAAAAAGAAAGAAAGAAAGAAAGAAAGAAAGAAAGAAAGAAAGAAAGAAAGAAAGGAAGGAAGGAAGGAAGGAAGGAAGGAAGGAAGAACAACTTATGAGTTGAAAGGTTTTGAGTAATATTAACAAACATACTCTAAAAATGCAATTCATTTTAGTTAATAATTTTATAATTTTCTGTTAACTTTAGCAGACTTTGTTTAAAATGTACGTATAAAGGCTATTTATACGGTAGCCCAGTCTCTGAAACATCAGATATTCTATAATTAGTGACTCACAGTGAATTCTACATGTGATTAGCAGAAAAGGCAAGGTAGGAAATTGGGACACACAGATATTGTTATAGACACATGTAACTCAGAATATACAAGTCCATAGCCATGCTTTTTTTTCTCATGTTTTCTATTTTGACTTTTCTATTTTCTCCAAACAGCAGGTTTCTATACTGCCTAGAGTCAATGTCCTAAACACAAATTTTCACCTTAAGGTAAGGTTGACATCTTAGGTTATAATGTGTAAAACATTAAATATTAAATATTCATGACAGGACTTCCTTAGAGAGACATGGAGGTACAGTGTAAGGAATGCTCTCATTATAAACTCTCTTGAGAGTAGAAAGCCAGACCTAGGCAGCAGGCAGTCTGGAAAGAATCCAGACCTACAATTGGTGAGCTGATAGCCTTTCTCCTTGGAGATGCATAAATTCCAAACTCTATGTATGCACAGAGTTGTATCTTCTCTCAGGTTCATAAAATTACACCAAACGGACTCCACATGTAATATGATATTCCTTCCTAGTGAATATCTTATTGACGATATAGAAAAAGCAGCCCATTTTATTTTTAATTTGTTTCTCATATTTTACTTCATGTAGTAGTATTTTGATAGGCAAACCAAAAAATGAGAAATAAATACATAACATACTTTTCTTTAACTAGAAATATACTATGAATGTATGTATGCAAGAAATGAGGAAAGATCATGGTATAGTAGTACTGTAAAAACGTAGCAGAATAAGAAGACAATTAATATGGTAGTGATAAGAGTAATTGTAAATTGGGAAGTCAGGAAACCTTTATGTAACAAGTGTTTTAGATTAGAAAAAAATGAGTAATATGTCATTCACACATTCTGACAATGAGTATTTCAAGTGGAAATAAAAAGAGAACTAATGTCTGATACCAGAAAAGGTTTAGGACACAGGGTACAGAACATGAGCAATATGACCGGAATAGAGTGAAGAGGTACCAATGTAGGAACTGAGGCAGAGATGGGCCTCAAAGATATACAGAGTTCTCTGTGGAGACTAATTATGATTTATATTGTATTTGCTATGTTTCACATTGAGTGTGAAAATCTGGAAAAGCATCTTAGGGAAGGAAGTTGAGTCACAGTTTAAAAATGGATACACTGCATCTTGGAAGGAAGGCATGGAGGTTGATCCCCTTGTGTTGGCAGTCAGGGGGCAGAGAGTAGACACACAGTGGGGAATGGCTTCAAAACCTTTGCACTCTTCCTTAGTAGCTCATTTCTTTGCGCAAAGGTACCCTTCCTAAAGGTTCTATCATGTTCCAAAATAGTAATGCAATCTAGGGACCAAGTAATTATCAGAGACAGTTCACAATTACATCATAATACATGGTTAGAACTGGAGTAGACATAACATGATAAAAATCTAACACCAGGTGGTTTCTTCTCTGCCAATGGAATGTCTACATCTTTGAAGTCTCCAAGGAGATAACTTATTGAGAAATCCCCAAGGTTCTTCACCCAAAGCATAGTTGTAACTCTAGGAATCACTGAAAAGAAATCTCGGCCATGAAATCTAGCTATACACCCAAGACAAGAGGTAGATTTCAGGAGCAACTAGGTACTCCCTTCCAAAAACATGTAGGCCATTGTGACTGTGGTACAAACTTTTTGGAAAATATATAACAGGAAAAATATGTGATTTATATATTTTAAAATTAGTATGCCAATCATTGTGATAACTCAGCTCAACAAAATAAAACCATATGGAATTTTTAAAAAATTTTTTCAGGGAAGCTAAGTCAAGAATAAATTACTTCAGAGTGGTAGCCAAGAAGGTTATAGAACATATTAGATTTAACTATGTTTTACAGATGACATCATATATATAATATAATTTAACAGAGTCTTCCTAATGATGGGCTATGTTTTATTATCTTTCCTCAAACTACTATTATTGCAATGAAAGCTCTGAATGTTAAGCCATCATTGCATGTCTTGTAATCTTGTTTCTGCTTTTCGAGTTTGAACATTGTGAAGTCAAAGAGTACATCTTCATAACCCTGGGTTATATTGTAACACATGATGAATTGGAGCACACAATCAATCATTTTTTATTGAGTCAAATGAAGAAACTTGCCTATGGACACAACACAATTACAATGTCAGAGCCAGTTTGGAATCCTGATGTGGCTTATTACAAAAGCTTGCCTCTTTCCACTACTTTATGCCCTAGCAATTTATATACATCTAAGGAACAAAACAATCTTGTTTTTAATCTAGTTACTTTATACCTACAGGACTCTAATCTGAAAAATTGCAATAGATTTAGAAAACTCATAACATTTTATATGAGATGGTCATTACAATTGTAAGACTGGAGTTTTTCCTGTCAGAAATAAAGTTTCCAATACAATCTAATGAAGAGAAAAATGATAGTCTAGATCTTTAAAGGGTATAAAGTATAATTTATGAATAAGTTTAAATTATATTTAAACTCACAAATATAAAGCTACCAAAAAACACTACCTTGATTCACTGCTTCCTTTTCTTAGTGTTGTCATCAACTTATGAGTTAAGAATGACTATATCTGAAAACTAAAGTGATGGCTAAATGGTTAAGAAATCTTATTGCTCATGCAATAAATCTGAGGGAAGATGGAGAAAGGGGATAGTATGACTTGATTACAATATATGAAAAACTCAATTAATAGGATATTTAAATAAGTAACTCATAGCAGTTTCATAAAATTCAGTGAAGAAAGTCAATATGACCTTTCTCAGAGCAACACATACCTAAATATGATGTTGAATAGAGACTGAAATTCTACTATTACTAAATTTTGAAAACACAGATAGTAAGTAGTGTATATTGAATGGATCTTCTTTACCAAAAAAGATATTTACCAATTTTAAAATTTATTTATGGTTAAGTGAGAGGACATCTGATTTTATGTTGGTGAGTGCATACATGTGTATACAACAGCTCCAAACTCAGGAGTCAGAAAACATCACTTTAAGTCTCTTTCTCTCTCTCTCTCTCTCTCTCTCTCTCTCTCTCTCTCTCTCTCTCTCTCTCTCTCTCTCTCTCTCTCTCTCTCTCTCTCTCTGTGTGTCTCTCTCTCTCCTCTGTGTGTGTGTGTGAGCATGCACTTGTCTACTTGTCTGTATAAGTTCCACATGTGTGCAATGCCCATGCCCACAGAGGTTAGAACAAGGAGATCATATCTCCAGGAACTGTAGTTACAGGAAGTTCTGAGTCATCCAATGTAGGTGCTGAGAGTGACTACCCACTGCAGGAGTAGAAAGTCATTTTAACCTCTGAGCCACTTCTCTAGCCTCAGAATCAAGTTGATTTTTAAAATAGGGTCTCCAACTACGACCTAAGGCCTATTTGTTTAGCTTAAGCTGTCTGTAAAGTGATTCCTATTTGTCTTCCTATATCTACCTTCCTAACACTGGAATTACAAACATATACCACAATATCTGAATTTTTGCATGCATTGGGAATAAAACTTAGAGTCTTATTCTTGTGCAGAAAATACAATAGTGATAAGCTATCTCAGATAGTTCCCTACCTCCAATAAATTACTCTCATCTGGAATCATATGTTGGGAGAAAACTTGTCTTTATCCATTACCTGCTATTTCCAAGCTGAATTATTTAACAGAAAATTTCACAATAGATTCTAATAGTCTATAAATAGATAAGTGATAGATTGATAGACTATAAATAGGTAAGTGATAAATCAATAAGGATAAGTAGATGATCTGATAAATCTGATAGATGCATGGAAGAAAGAGATATAGATCTAACACACATTGATACATGTACAAAAAAAGGAGCTATTATAGGAGAAAAAGTACAATAGCATTAGAAGTTATGTTCATTCAAGGTTGATTTGATCATGAACCAAACTCTGTCAGAAATTTTAAGTACTTTATTTCTTAATTGTGTGATCTATGTATCTAAAGGACTACAATGCAGCTGTCTATAATTTTGAATCATCACAGGAAGCTGCTTTCAGTTCTTGGCATTTCATCTCAATAAGCACTCTTTTAATTACCATGAAAGAGACAAATATATCGCTAACCATCCATGACTCTGAAAATGCTTCCATTCATAAAAATATCAATTTAGGTTCACATTTTATTTTTTTACACAAGCATATGGTTATACTCATCTCTGAGAGATATATGCCTAGCATTGAGCTCTAGTAAGGTTTGTTATAATTATTTCTATGGGAATACTCTTGCATAGGTTAATAAAATATGGGGAATCTAAAACAAAAGCTGCTTTAAAAACATTTCTTAATGGATTTGCTGGTCTTGCAAGTATGCTGTTTTACCATTCCTTTAATAAACAAAAGAGAGAAAATAAAAGCAATAGGTTTGGAGGTTTGAATGCTTGTTTATTTGTTTTTAATTCTTAGATTTGATATTAATCTTGGGATGTTAAATGTAGGGGTGCAGTTTGAAGACCACTATCATTAGGTCAAATAGGTGATATACAAAAGTCTAAAAGCATCAAAATTGCATCATTCCTTTACTTGTATTTATTGAGTAGCTTACTATTTGATGCTTTGGCGACATCTTTCAAAAGTTTCAAATGAACACATTCTTCTATTTATTTCCTTGAATATGGAATATGTTATGCATATGAATATGAATATGCTATGGAAAAGATTGTCACAACAATCATTGGGAAATCTTTTCAGAAATGTAATCAAAGAGAATCCGCATTAAATAGTACTGATTATGCATTTTTATTTATTTATTTATTTATTTATTTATTTATTTATTGGTTTTTCGAGACAGGGTTTCTCTGAGTAGCCCTGGCTATCCTGGAACTCACTCTGTAGACCAGTCTGGCCTTGAACTCAGAAAACCTCCTGCCTCTGCCTCCCAAGTGCTGGGATTAAAGGGTGTGTGCCACCACTGCCTGGCATGCATCCATGTTATTATCTGGGCTAAGTAAAATGTCAAGTTAGTATGAAATGACAAGTAAAAGTATCTCCAAAAATCTCATTTTTCAAAATAGTTTTAGGATGAATACAAATTATTACTCATATCCTATGGTTATTATAACGTTAAAGTTATAACATTATAATATTATTAATTAAATCTGATGGTCATATAATCACTGTTATAAAAATATTTTGCTTAAAAACACCTAAGGAAGCTATTACTTAGATATTTTATTATGACTTTTCAATCTTTTATGTACAGGTGGCTATACTCTCTTATACTCCATCTGTTCCAGTTTTTAATCCCTCTCCCTCCCATTGGTTCCCTTTTATTTATACACTTTTACTTCCTTTAAAGTTTTTAAAGGTTTTTCCGTAGTTTTGCTCTTATGTCTATGTCTGATGCCCATGTACTGTAGATCTATTCACCAAAGAAGGCTGTTCAGATGTGGTTTTAAGCCAATAAGGAGTCTTTATTAGCAAGCCAATGATTACACTGTGTGGGTATTGAGGATTTCAGTATAGACCTGAGACTTTTTCAGGATTAACCTTTAAGCACATAAACCATGTCCTGGGCTGACATACTTCAGTTAACAAGAACAGTTAGCCAGAAGCAGAAATACAAAAGTCAAAAAGCAAGGTTTGTATATTTAAAGACTTTCCCAGAACTGTGGAATTCAATGGATTAGAACTTTATGTTAGTTTTTGATAGGGGGTTATATCTAGGTGCTGAGTTTTCAGTCTGAATGGCACTTCCAAGGGATCAGTTGTGCTAAGGTCTTTTGCTAAGGCATAGGGCCCTTTTATACATGGGAAAGAAAAGGGCCAGATATCCTGAAACAGAAGTTAAATACATTATGAGGCACCATGCTTATGCCAGAAACTGTATTTGGTTGCTCTGTAAGAGCAGCAAGTGTTCTTAATCACTGACCCATCTCTATAATCCGAACTTCTATTTTCATCTCTCTTTTCCCTCCTTTCTTTTTTCCCACCCACCTTCACTCTCTGTCTCTGTCTGTCCCTCTCTCTGTCTCTCTCTGTCTCTCTGTCTCTCTGTGTGTGTCTCTGTCTGTATCTCTGTCTCTCTGTCTCTCTGTCTCTCTGTCTCTCTCTCTCTCTCTCTCTCTCTCTCTCTCTCTCTCTCTCTCTCTCTGTCTCTCCTCTGCTCTTTCTGCTCTTCTCCCCACAGTATCTACATCCAATCTAAGAACCATAAAAAAGAGAAGAAATACTATATTTGTCTTTCTGAAATACAATTAATAATGGTGTCTCTAGTTGCATTGATATTCTGGCTTATATCATAACTTTGCTCTTCCTTCTAACTGAAAAAAATTATTTTATGTATAAACTACATTTCTTTACCCATTCATCTGCTGTACCCATTAGGTGGGTGGATTCCATAATTTAACTATGGCAAATAGAATTTAAATAAACATTGATATACAAAAACAGGGTGTCTTTTGGAGAGGGATAACAGAGTTAAATCGAATAAAAATTTGAAGAAGGAAGTCTGTCAACTAAATAAGCCCATTCCTAGAAGGACTCACTGCCATATTCAATCATACCATTAAAGAAGTAACAGGAATTCTTCTTAAACTATTCCATTAAATGTAAAAGGGAAAAGACACTTCTTAATCTTACAGTGAAGCTAATATAGCCTCATACTATACATTATCAAGTGTTTAAAATATACATTCATTTTAAGTAATTGTTCTGGGAGACTTTTAGGACCCCAAACAATGCAAGTTTCTGGAAAGAATAGAAAGATGAAAACAAGATGGCTTTCGATTCCCAGGAGTTAACAATTTACTAATGGCATTATAAGAGATAAAGAGGAGCAAAATCAGGTTTAACCATATCAAATTAAATACAGGTTGTGATTTATAGTTGTACAAAAATTCTAAAAGCAATTATTTTATAATTAATATAGATTGTTTAATTTAATGCTAATGTTCAATTGTCTTGAAGTGGCATGTGCCCTTCTAATTTAAAGGATGGCATTTTAGTTAATAACTATGACAGACATTAGACAGAGTTATTAAAAGTTATTTACAAAGTAATACCTCTGCTTTCCATAATTAACAAAGTGTTGAAGGTAAAGTACATATTTTCTAATACTCCCTTTCAGCTATGATTAGCAATGCAGAGCACTATATGGACACCCTATTATCCTCTGATGCTTCTGTGTTTTCTTAATTTAATTGAAACATTTTTATGAACCTACACCAATAAATCTTTGAAGATAGCAACCAAACATCACAGCCTAAAGTATGTAAATAAAAAGACCAAAGATGCTAAGTAGCAGGGACAGTTTTCTGGTAGTGTTCCTCACGATATCCTCTTTCAGAGATTTTTTTTTCATGAGACATGTTTATCTATAATAAGCATAAGTTGTAGCGGTATAATTGTACTAAATTCAGAGTGTAATAGAATGTAATTATCATGTGGCTTTCAGACCACTACTGCCTCCAAATTCTTCATGACAATCTTGCTTCACCTATTTAGTCTTGCGCTGGGAGAAAACAACTAATCTGGGTATAGAGAGGAAGGCTTTCTTTGTTTGTTTGCTTGCCTTTTCTCTTTTTGGAAAAAAAATATGTGATTCAGTGAAACTGCACTTAATGATACTGCCATGGAAACAAGAGGAGGAACATTCAGAGCCCCAAGGCTATGGTTATGGTTCCATTTTCAGTGTGTGCTTAGATCAGGGAATACATGCACACACTCACAAATTTAATTCACAGAGAAGGGTAGGACTGGAAAGGAATTTTGCATTGCATGCGAGGGAAAGTCAAAGGATTTCTTATGAAGTATGCACAACAAATTATTCCAAAACAAATTTCTGGAATTCACTTTTTAAATCAGGGATATTCATTCATAGTCCAGGTGCTAACAGAATAACTACAAATCTTCGTATTTGACCATGTGTTGCCCTTTTGATACCTGAGGGATTGTTTTGCTCTTAGGGATTTGCTAAGAGTGAATTTGCCAACAAAAACCATCTGTTAGTTATCAAAGGGAAGATTTGTTACTGGAGAAGGTATTTGTAACTAAAGCAATGTAAGTCACTACAGGTAGGCTCTGGTTTTTAATGACCTTTACAGACTTTGTCATTCTCATTAAGTTCAGTACTTCTTGACCTTGCTATATTCTGTAAGGATAGACTCACTCCCTGCAAAATTGTGTTTAGGGAAGTAAATCATGGGAAATTCTTGATATGGGTTGAATGAACAGCCATGTAGTAACTGACCAGCCTTACTGTAACTGACGTTTTTCTGCTTATTGCACAGCCTGATTTCCTAAATGGCTCTCACCGTGGACTTACTGAATAGTCAGTCCTAGAGCTGGGCTGTGTCCTCTCTGTTGTTAATAAGCAAGAAAATTAAGAAGAAATGAAAAGTTAGCTAGATAGAAGGAAGCAAAATCTGCTGCAAGTAGAGTAAGACATAAAGACATGGGTTGAGATCAAAATGAAGTATTTCATTCAAAAAACAGAATATCTTTAAATGCATTTAAATTAAAATATGTGTTATATTTTATGAAGGTTCATGATTTACATTAGATATACATGTAACCTATGCAGTGCTAGAACAACAACAGCAAAAAGACAAACGTATCCAAAAAAATTCAGTGGCAAGAAATAATCAAATTTCTTTCAAAATCAGAGCTGAAATTAATAAATTAGAAAAAAGAGAACAAGACAAAGAATCAGCAAAACCAAGTTAGGTCTTTGAGAATGTCAACAAGATAGACAACCCCTTATCCAAACCAACTAAAAGGCAGAGAAAGAATACCCATATTAACAAGTTCAGAAATGTAATGAGAACATGTTAACACATACCAAGGAAATTCAAAGGATCATTATCAAAAACCTACACTCCACAAAATTGGAAACTATAAAAGGAAAGTGTAATTTTCTGCATAGACACAACTTACTAAAGTTAAATCAAGAACAGATAAACAACTTAAATAGACCTATAACCCCTAAGGAAACAGACATTAAATGTCTCACAAACATAAAATCTGACAACCACATGATTTTAGCGCAGAATTCTGCCAGACTTTCAAAGAACAGGTAACACAAACACCCTGCAAACTCTTTCACAAAGTATAAACCGAATGAACATTGCCAATCTCATTCTATGAGACCACAGACACACTGATACTTAGACCACACAAAGACTAAAGAAAGAAAATTTCAGGCCAATTTTCCTAATGAACATTGATGCAAAAGTACTCAAAAACTGAGTATATCAATAACATCATCCACATGATCAAGTACTCTTTATTCCAGAAGGCAGTGATGTTTCAACATACAAAAATCTATCAATGCAATCCACAATATAAACAAACTGAAGGAAAATGAAAACATATGGTCATCTCATTACATACTGGAAAAAAAATTGACAAAACCCAATAGTCTTCATAATGAAAGTCTGGGAGAGATCCAGAATACATGGCTCATATCTAAAGACAATAGAGGCAATCTATGGCAAGCTGATGGCCAACATCCAATTAAATGAGAAATAATGCAATGCCACTAAAATCAGGGACAAGACAAGGCTTTGCTCTCTCTCCAAATCTATTCAAGTAAAGTACTTGAAGTTTTCGCTATAGCAGTAAGACAGCAAAAGGAGACCAAAGGCTGAAAATGGGAAAAGAAGAAGTCAAAGTATTGCAGAACCTAAGTGACCTCTAACATTGTATAGACATGTTCAAGGTTTTCAGTCTTTCAGTCTGATGGATGATGTGTCCCTTTACAGCTATTTAGTTGAGCTATCCTATGCAGCGCATATCAGCTTTCTGTGTCATTGCTGTCTTTCTGCTTTTCTTCCTTCCTCCAGTCATGTCTTTTATGTAGAAACTTCTCTTACTCGATGGAACCCATAGTCTATCACTATCTATGGAAATACAGACAAAACATCTTCCCTCAAATGTCACATTCCTTGACTTCCATTCTGATGTTAAAGTATCTTTAAAGTAGACAGGTTGATCGAATTCAGTAGATTTTTCTATTATCTAGTGTCTTTCAATTAATCTTACCCCCCTTTCTATTTATCAAATTATGATTAGATCTTTAAGAATCCACACATAAGGTAAACACTCAGGCACTTGCATTTCATGCCTGGCTCCATGCTAGCAAGCTGGCTTCTTACCAATGTAAACACAGAAAAAAATCAATCAAGACATATTACATAGGATGTCAATATGCAGTTTCAGTTCATTGTCTTAGATTGAAAGAATATCAATCTCTTCTCCCATTTTTGTAGTAGATCTCTTTGCCAGAGATTTCTGGCTATGTCTACAACAGAAGGTTTTAATCTTCCTATTGATATTCTGGTTCCACACATTTAATATGTCTTATGCTTTGTTTTATTTGGCCTAATGTTTCAATCCCTTCAAACTGTGTAGGTACATTTTGAAGGGGCCACTGTGGATTCCAGGATGCTGTGAAATTTTATTACAGTTGTTCCTTTGTCCCCTAAACGTTCTATTTCAATATCATTTAATTTTTAGTTTAATTTTGACCTCTGGTGAGGAGGGCAACAGTAGGGATAAGTTATGGGTAGGATGGAGATAGAACTGGGATTTGTGGGGGACCCATATCTAGGATGAGCTAGAAACTAGGGAAATTGAAACGCCCAGAAATCTATAGGAGTGACTATAGCTAAGATTTCTAGCAACAGGGCATATGGAACTTTAAATGGCCACCTCCTATAACCAAGCAAGTCTTCCAGTGAATGGATTAGGACACCAACCCAAGCACAAAATCAGAATAAGAATTTTAGGGATGGGATAACCAATGACTGGCACAGCATGTGACCATGACATTAGAGAGAACCCATTCTTGACACTAATATTGATATTCTGCTGTGGCTGCAGATAGGAGCCTAGCATACCTATGTTCTGAGAGGATTTACCTGACAGCTGATGGAAATAGGTGCAGAGATGACCCACAGTCAATCATTAGGCAGTGTTATGGGAAACTTGAGGAAGATGTGGAGGAAGAATACCTACAGAATCAACTAACATTGACCCATAGAAGGTTCACTGAGACTAAACCACCAAACAGAGAACATGGCAGGAACCTAGGCCCTTGACATATGTAACTAATATTCATCTTGATCTTCATGTGAGCCCCCTAACAGCGAGATCAGTGTCTGTCTCTGACTCTGTTGCCTGCCTTTGGAGTACTTTTCTCTAACTGAACTGCCTTGTCTATCCTCAGTAGTCCTACTGCAACTTGATATGCCAAGGGAGATTGATATTCTTGGGAGTCCTCTTTTTTGAGGAGAAAAGAAGGGGAATGTGGAGGGGGGAAGAAAGGGTAGAGGAAGGAAATGGAAGAAGAGGAAGTAGGGGAAGCCACAATTTGAAAAGAAAGGAAATAAATTAATTAATGAAAAACATGTATGTTTTGAAATGTCACACTGTAGCAATTGATATTATTGCATAGTAACAGATGATATTTGTAATTCAGCAAAGATAATTAACTCTTAAAAATATTATCCTAAGCATTTTCAGTTTTTTCCTTCAATGTATAATAAAGAAATATAAAAAGCAGAATTTGTATACAGAAAGAACTTTTAAGTATATCGGCATGGGTAGTGAAATTTCAGAAGGGAATTAGAAAAGGCAAGTGATTTTCTCCATAGTGCACGTTTTCAGTGGAGTAAATGTCATTTACAACAAGGAAAAATGTGGGTGTGAGTTTGTCAAATATCAACTTTGGTGAAGAAATTTCTTACTTGAAAAATCTAGAACACCACTGAAAGATGGCTGTACTGTATATGTACACAAAGAGATGGAAGCAGAAATCCAGGTGATATTTAAAAATATGAAATACTGTCAAAGTGACTAGTATTGAACACAAGATAGAAGTCTCATAGAATTGTTTCTTCAACTCCAAAATAAAAATGTCAGTAGTCATAAAGTTCTTGTGAATACAAAATATATATAATATATTATCTAGTGCATAATGTAGGTTTTAGTAAGACTGGGGTTAGCCTGGAGTCCCATGCATGAATGCTAAGCAACTATTCAACCACAGGGCCATCTCCCAACTTTACGAAACATGATTAACAAATAAGAAATGGAATTTAGCATTTCAGGTTATGTTCAGAAATGAAGTTGAATAAGATCATGAAAAACAAGTATAAAATTCTTTTTTAATAAAATTTAATTCAGTTCTTTATTAATTTCTAAATTTATTAATGTTATATAGTATTGTTTTCCAAAAAAACTCATTTTGATTTTAATTTCATTTTTATTCTGTCTGTCATCTCTATATCTACATCTATCTCCATCTATATCTATCTATATCTATATATCTATATCTATATCTATATCAATATCTATATCTATATATCTTTCCCCTTGTGTGTGTCTGTGTGTGTCTGTGTCTTTGTGGTTCATACAAGTGGAAACAAGTGCCTGGCATGGATGGAAATCAAAAGAAAATTTTCAGGAGTTGGTTGTCACCTTGACGTTGTTGATACAGAATATTACTCGTAGATTTTGCCGCATTGTGTACTGCAGGTTAGCTGGATCACATGGTGTTGATTCTTCTCCTGTCTTTATGTATTATCTCCATGAAAGTATGTTGTGGTTATCAATGCATAAGATTATGTTTTATGTAGGTTCTTAGAACTGAACTGATTGCCAGACATTCATAGCATGTGCTTTTCCCTTCTTAACCATCTTGCTGGCACCAACTTCTTGAATTCCATGCCTTCTACAAAGATATCATATATCCCATTTCATGATATTTAAGTTTTCTCTGAACATAATTGCTAAGTATTTCACTGTCATCAACCATTACCATTCTATATAAAGAAGGCTTGGAGTATTGAAATTACAAAGCTAATTTCTTAGCTGCTGTTCTGTGACTTAACCTCCTTTCTGAATGTATTCTTGTTTTTGGATTATATTAATACTAATTGGATGAAGATCCAGCTCCATTTTCTTTGTTTAAAAATGTAAATCTGAGAGAATTGCTCATAGAAATTTAGAAGATTAGAAAGATGGAAATTTGATATGTACAAGTAAAGCAGCAATGGAAAGGATTGATTGAAATTATCTTCAGCTCAAAGAAGTTGCTTTAACTGATAGTCTTCAACTCTTAATTCCTATCCAGTTTACCTCAACTCTTAAGTTGCATGCATGTGTTTTTTGCCAGCACCAAATAGTAACTGAGCCATTTATATGATTAGATCTGGCTACTTTTTCTTTCCAGCTGTGGACTTCTTTAAACTTACAGCCTTTACTGTACTCTTCTCCATGCTGTTTATCAATGTGCATTTCAGATTTTCTTTTTCTCAGAGTTTTCTACCCAGATTTATCTCTTTCTTCATTTCCTTTCAGTAGTGTCTGCACCATATGAGACATTTGTATCCTTAGAGTTCAATTATATTTCCTTCCTTTAACTATTCCACACATTTACCTTTAACATCCACACCCATAAGTCTCACATAGCACTAAGTCAGAGTCACCTTATGTTAGACCATCTTCCCAAGTAAAGAAAATTCCATAAGATACACTTTAGTGGATAACAATGGAAGCATTCTTTTGACAGTATGTACGTGGACATTATACATGTAGACAAAGAAGTGTAAGATTTTGTTCACACTTGAAGATTTCAGAAGATGTAAGAACCATCTGAAGCATGATCTTTAGTGGTTGAACAAAGATATATAGCAAGTGTGTACATGTAGATTACCTCCACAATTTACAATGCAAATAATTCCAAGAGTTTCTTTTATAGAAGTTAAGATAATAAAACAAAAGTCTCACAAAATATTATGCTTATTTTATACTGAACATATCATGAGTAAGTATGGGAAAAGTGACACTACTTTTCAAAAAATAGAAATTGTTGAGATGAAGATGTTAACTGTATTTGATACTGTTGCAGAGGACTTCAATTTAGTACACAGCACCTATATCAGACACATCAAGTAACTCACAGCTGCCTGATATACCACAACCAAGGTATTTTTCAGGCTCATCTTGATTTTGAAACATGCATGTGGCATATATCAGCTAGCACACCCAGGAAGAGGAAAAGGAGAATGAAGAAGATGAGAAGATGTTGGAGGAGGAGAGGAGAAGGGGAAGAAGGAGAAACAGGAGGAAGAATAGAAAGAGGAAAAAGAGGAGAATGAGGAGCAGAAGGAAGGAGAGAAAAAGGGCAGGAACAAAGAGAATGATCAGGAAGTGAAGAAGCAAGAGGATGAGGAAGAAAAGAAGAAAAAATAAAATATTGGATGGGATTGGTATGGGAAATTGGTAAAGGATAAATGGCTGAAAGAGTTGTTGATCAAAAATACCACTATCCTTTGATGATCTAGAGCTGTCTATAGAAATTCTCTGACAAGTCAGGAATTATATTTATTAGCCTAATTGTTATAGTTATGGCTCTCTAACATATTACTCTATAACTGAATTATGATCCATGAAATGGAGGTGGGAGTCACATAATAGTATAGTCAGAATTCTGATGGCTGTAAAAGGCATGTGTGTCCAGAAACTAGCATAAGTGTGAATCATCAAAATTAGCCAAATTATTTTCACTCATTGAACTTCCAACAGCAGTATGTGGTCAGTTGAAACAATCTGTACATGACATTCCCATTCCTTAGTCCTCCATATGATAATCATGTCTTTCTGTCTCTTCCTTCTGACTTATCACATTATTCAGGACTCTGCAGACCAACAGGAAAATTTGAGATATAAACCTAGATTTAGGTAGAGCTATATGAAAGAAATTAGCTATATTACCAAGAATAGCTATATTAAGAAATTGGCTTATGTCATAGGCTGGCCATCTGAAAGCTTGAAATGTCAAAATGCTAATAGCACAGCCTAGTCCAACTTTAACTGCCTCAGCACTATAAAGGATGAGACCATGACTCTATGCAGAGTTTCAAAGCCTGAGAAATCGAGGGTCATCGGTCTGATGTGAGTTCATGTGTATAGACACGAGGAAGTCTGTGGTTTTGATGTCTATGAACAAAACAAGTATCTCAGTCCAACAGAGACTGAGAGCATCTGCTTTTGCTAAGTCTCCCAGACTCTAAGTGATTAATGGCTTCCCTCTAACATCAAATATATATTTCAATTTAGTCCATGGATACATAGGATAGTCTCTCCTTGAAACACCCTGTCAGATACAGGTAGAAATACACAAATATTCATTTGTTCCATAGTATTCTTTAATGCAGTAAAACAGTTTCACAATATAAATCATCAGACTCCCTGGTCTTTATTCTAGAGGATTTTACAGCAAGGGAGAGGCAATGATGGGAACTCAATGATTGGATCATACACTCTTAGTCACGAAGTCCCTATTCAGTTAGAGGAAGTAAATAAACCAGATCACATATAATTGAAATGTTAAGTAGAATAACATGGGCTAGTTTTGAATTTGCTTAGACATGTGTATTAAATGCAAATTATAACATTTTTTTAGGAATAAATAAGTAGTAAAATATGGGTTTTGTTTCTTTGTTTGTTTTTGTTGTTTACATTTTTGCCATCTATTTGGAGAAACACTTTTAAAGGTAACAAGCTTCTTAAAGTGTTATTTAAGAGACTCGTTATGTGTGTAAGAGATGAACAAAATGATATCCCTATACAAAAAAAGTGTGTGTGTCTGTGTGTACTTCTACAAACCTTCTCATATAAATGATATTCGTTGAATTAACTCCTTGTTAAATCAGTTGTTAATTCATAAATTATAAACAGAACTGTACTTAACTGCTTTTTAAATATACTACAAAAACTTATGTGTAGGATACATTCTATGAAAAGAATGTGTTTAAGAAAAGTACTTCTAGTGTCAAAAGACATATTCATTCATTAGGAATCTTTTCAGTTGATTATTTTATTTATTTACAACCCAAATGTTGCCCCACTCCAGAGTTCTTTTTCCATACCCCTCTCGCCTCTGGAAGACAACCCCGCCATAATCCCCCTTCTCTGGGGCATCAAGTCTCTTCTGAACTAGATGCATCCTCTCCTAATAAATAATTTTAAATTAATTATCATTTTTGTTTTATTTTATACACTAATAAATATATGAGAGAATCTGCTCCTCTTCTCAGTGCACACACACAAAAAATGTGTATCAGTAGTCAATTTTAATTTGTATTTGTCTTTTTATAAATGACACTGTTACATTTTTCATGTGTGAGAACTATCTATATTTTAAGGTCTCTGTTTATATTGATCATCCCTTCTCTCTGAAACTCAATGTCTATGTGAGCCATGTACATTGTAGATTACAGGAAAGCTCATGAACATGGAGGTACCTTTGCCATTGATGAATCTGTTAGATGTTAAATGGTCTAAGTGAGGCTGGAATGTCTCTAAGTAAGACAAAAGGCAAGATGCAAACCCCTGCTCTTTAACTCTTACCACTATGACAGGCCAAATGATTTCAATTGTGGACACATATTCTCAGTAATCTGTGAGGATGGCATTATTAAAAGAGCCTAAAACAATAAAATTATGCAGTAGACTATGGTAGTTAAAGCCATGTTACCTTTTTGTATTGAAGCTCGCTAAATAATAGTAGTTTATGTACTTGTGGTAGCTAAAATCTTACAGAAATTCATTTTAAAATCTAATCAAAGAACTTCAGCATTGTTTACCTTGGTTATGAACCATGATGTGTTTGCATATTGGCTGTGACAATGGCACTAGAAAGAATAAAGAAAGTTTTGGGGGGCTGGAGACATGGCTCAGAGGTTAAGAGCACTGTCTGCTCTTCCAGAGGTCCTGAGTTCAAATCCTAGCAACCACATGGTGGCTCACAACCATTTGTAATGGGGTTCTGATGCCCTCTTCTGGTGTGTCTGACAGCTATAGTGTATTCATAAATAAAATAAAATAAAAATCTTTGTCCGGCGGCGGTGGTGGTGCACGCCTTTAATCCCAGCACTCAAGAGGCAGAGGCAGGTGGATTTCTGAGTTTGAGGCCAGCCTGGTTTACACGGTGAGTTCTAGAACAGACAGGGCTACACAGAGAAACCCTGTCGCAAAAAAAAAAAAAAGTTTTATATCATGACTTGTACATCTATAGATTTACTGAATCTCAAATCAGGGGTGCAAAAAAAAAAAAGGAATGCTTTGCATATTTGAAGATAAATTGGATCATTAACCACACTCCAAAACCTCATCCAGAAATAATGACATAAACAATTGGTGAAACAAAGTTTTCTCTCAATTTATTCTTATGACATGATGGGCGGTCTCGAAACACCAGCTCATTGACATTGGAATTGTCTTGGGGTTTCTATTGATGGGACAAAACATCATGGCCAAAAGCATATTGGGAGAAAAGGGTTTATTTGACTTAAACTTCTGCAGCACTGTTCATCTACAAACTAAGTCAGGACAGGAACTCAGGCAGGGCAGGAACCTGGAGGCAGAAGCTTACGCAGAGGCAATGAAGCTTATTGACAATCGCCTTATATACAAGCGAGCTGCTTACAGACTTGCTCATGTAGTTTGTTCAGCCTGCATTTTTATAGAACACAAACCTACAAGTCCACAAGCCCAGAAGCCCACAAGTCCACAAGCCCATGGAACAGTACCATCCTCAATGGGCTGAACCCTCCCTCATTGATCATTATTTTTAAAAAAATGTCTTGCAACATAATCTTATGGAAGGATTTTCTCTATTGAGGTTACTTCCTTTCAGATAAATCTAGCTAGTGTCTAGTTGACATAAAACTAGCCAGGACTGGAATTTTGTGGTGCAAGAAAATGGATATGTTTTCACTGACTTCTGACATATAGAGGCCTTATTAAGTTGACTTCTTGAAAACCACATTTATGGAAATATATCCACAGACACAATTAAGGAAGACTATATGAGGCATGTTAACTGTTAAAATAGTTGCAATTAAGGAATAGTTTCCCTTTCTGTCATTTTTCTCCCCATGAGTGAGTTATATATACCAAATCTTAATGAGTTATTAATCCATGACTGGCTTGTTAGAAGCATCAAAAGGGGAAATTTTTTTTTTTTTTTCTTTTTCTTTTTTTTTTTTT
>NW_022196905.1:62998083-63015747 GCF_008632895.1 Mastomys coucha | reverse complement strand
TGGTGTGAGGTGAAATCTCAGGGTTGTTTTGATTTGCATTTCCCTGATGACTAAGGATGTCGAACAAAAAGGGGAAATTTTTAAAATTGAAAGCCTTGTATTATAAAAATTAGAGTTGTATTTTGTGGAAGGGTTCCATGGAAAGCTTCCTTGGGGGTTGATCAGCACTTTCACAGAGGTCACATGTCATATATCCAGTATATTAGATATTTTTACATTATGATTTATAACAGTAGCAAAATTGCAGTTATGAAGTAGCAAGGAAAGTGATTTTATGTTGGGAGTCACTACAATACAGTTCCTGTATTAAAGGACTCAAGCATTTTAAAGGCTGAGAACCACTGCTCTAGCCGTTGTTGCTACAGTGTACCTACTTAGTACATAGAATACTGATTCTGAACTCTGAAGCTTAGCACCTGGAACACAATCAATTATATTAGGCAACTCTATTTTGGATTATTTAATACTTCTCAATGTGATAGCTAGACTTGGTTGTCAATTAAATTATATCTTGTATCAATTAATAGACAGACTTTGAATAAGTCCATGAGAATTTTCCCTAGAATGATTAAGTGAGGGTGAATACTCAGCCGCAGCATATATAATATCTTCCATCAGTGTCTAAACATAATGACCGTGAGAGGAGACTGTTGGCTTTTACCTATTCCCTTTGCTCTGTGCTAGTTAATTTATCTACCTTTGGTGCCACTGATGTTATCTTTCACTCATATTGGAATTCAAATTTTTGACCTTCCATCATGGACTCAAGGCCAAAGGTCTACAGGAAACCTCCAAGCTATCAACATCAGACTGGGACTGCAAAAGCATCCAATATGGTGATCTAAAGATCTTCCAGGTTTTCAGCCTTGAGTATGCTAACAACCATTGTTGGGAGACACAGCCTACGTTATGTAAGCCAGTCTCATAAATCTACTTTGCATTCTAATATTAATACTACCAGTTCTTTCTTTTTTGAGAATCCTGAATATACTCATATGCAAAAATAACTCATATTACAAATGTAGACCTATCTTCCCAGTACTCTCTATGTAGCACTTCTTACCATAATACCTACCTTCTCAGATATCTAATACACTGGCATAATTGTTCATAACCGAATGAAATATCAAATGTTCAGCAGAGACATAGTTCAGGAAGAGCCCCACTGTTGAATACTCTTCTGAAGAATGCATTGTCAACAGTGGATCATTGGCATTGCTGTGTTAGCAGAGCTTCAGGGTTCAGTAACAAGGGAAAGATGTACCTGACTAAAACACTTCCAAAGTGGATCCCATTCCATAAATATTTCAGATCTGATCAATTCGAAGTTCTAGTGTCTTGTGAAACTGTCATGACAGAGTGAAACTGTCATGACAGAGTAAATAACTTAATTCAGAAAGATAGTGCAGATTGTATTGAACATTATTCTATTACTAAAATCAGTGTGCCATAAAATGAAGAAAGATGTCACTGATTTTGCTGTGATAATTTGTCAGTAAGCCAAGGACAGGCAAAGAACACCTAGAACTCAGATATATTTGGTATCCTGTAATGTTTGTTAATTAAGAGTTATTGGGAACCAGAAAATTTAATAGCAGCAGTATGATAAAAATGATACTTATTACCCACTAAGCTGAAGAACCCAAAGCGATCAAGGGCTACTAGCAGGGATAAACAGATCCATCCGTAGATTCTGTTCTGTATGGTAGCTGAACTAACAAAACTCCCATGCAAGAACTTCAACCATATTTTTACTTATTATGACAGTCTACATGTTGTCTAGTTCTATACCAGAGTTTTCATTCTCATATCTTCTGTCTTCAGCAGGTTCTTATAAATGCTACATCTTCACATACTACAAGTAAATCTAACTTCTTTGACCTTTTGTTTCTTACTCTTACAAAGAACAAATAATCATTGTGCGTGTTTTCTATAGTAACGCATTTTTCCTTTTGCTTCCCTTATTGTTTGGGTACTGTTCTGGTTTTGATTTTGCAGTACCCTTGTAGCATCCATGCAGTGACTGACTGGGTTCATTTTCTTAGCCTTGTTTTGGAAGTTTAGATCCTCCATTTGTCAGCGAAACTTCTCTAGAACACAAGTTCAATTCACTCCAGCATGTTGGATACAGACTGTGATATTTTAGTCCATGCTTTTTGGTTGTAGCTGGGAATAATAACTGATTGAGGTCGTTGAGGAATCTCTCCCTTGGTAGAGACTACACCAGCAGGCTGCTTATTCCAAACCCTACCCTAGAGATGAATCACTTGCTTTTGTAATCATTGCTCCTCCTAGAAACTAAACTATTTTCTGTGAAAATAAAGTTCTCAACTCCTATGCATACACTCTCGATGAGAAAAGATGCTCTTGAGAAACTTTACGAGTTCTACAGCTGGAAAACCCTTATTTACCCAGCTTCATTCATTGCATTCTCTGCCTTGTGGTCGTTTATTTTATTTACTGTGCCTGGATTTCACACAGTTGCTATATAATTGGAAATAGAATACACCACATTTTTTCATATCTCTATTGAATTGATTCAAGAAATCCAAATCCAGCTGGAAGTCAGTTCCCTGAACTTTTTCATTACAAATATTTGATTGTTGAGAGTTTTCCCCATCTCAGGTGGGATGTTAAGCTGCGGACATTTTGTACCACCTGGAAAGTTCTAGGAGAGGGAGCAGAAAGTTCCCTTCTGAGTTCTTTTTCACATACTGTCCAACAGAAAAGAAAAGAAAAAAAAGAAGAATGAATAAGGAAAGAAAAAAAGGAAAAAACAAGAACAAAAGAAAAAAAATAAAATAAATCCAAAAAATCAAAGCAGGAAAGAGAGAGATAATTTAGTATAAAAAGAGTGTGCAATGCCCTGCCTTTGCTTAATATCATGATGTTTCTTGAATATGTATCTCATTTGTGAAATAAAATAAGTGGTCTTAACAATTGATGGTTGATTGTTTCCACTTACTATATTATTATTATCTCTCATTAACTGTTGTGAACTAAAGTGCATAAAGCAAAATTAATTTGACTTATAGTATATGGTTAATAATACTAATGTTTCCTTGAAATCCCAAGGATATGATGAAACTATATACTAAAAGGCAACCTAATACAAATTTATAATAACCGTAAGAATTTTTATGAAGAAAATAAGGAGGTGAAATTTTCGGAGGAGAGATCAGCATGGCTGAACCATAGACTAGCTATTTAACAAAAACCCAGAAGCTGCAGTGAATGCATGCTGTGGATGTGAATAATATCTAACACTAGTGGCTTTAAGAAAACATGACACCAATCAGAATAGCTATGTTCAAAATCTCAGGTAACAACACATCTTGGTGAGGACATGGAGAAAGAGGAACATTCCTCTATTGCTTGTGGGATTGCAAACTGGTACAACCACTCTGGAAATGAATCTGGAGGTTCCTCCGAAAATTGAAAATAGATCTACCTGAAGACCCAGCAATACCACTTAAGAATATACCCAAAAGATGCCCCACCATCCCACAGGGGCACATGTTCCACTAAGTTCATAGTGGCCTTGTTGGTGATAGCCAGAAGCTGGAAACAACCCATAACAGAAGAATGGATACAGAAAATGAGGTTCATTTACACAATAAAATACTGCTCAGCTATTAAGAATGAGGACATCCTGAGTTTTGTAGACAAGTGGATGGAACTAAAAAATATCATCTTCAGTGAGGTAACTCAGATCCAATAGGATGTGCATGGTATGTACTCACTAATAAGTGAATATTAGTCAAAAACAAAAACAAGAACAAGAACAAAAGCAAGAACAGTACAGAATATCCAAGATACTGCCCACAGAACCCAAAAAGGTCAACAAGCTGAAGCGCACAAGGGAGGATGCCTCGGTCTCACTTGGGAGGGAGAAGAAAGCAACCACAAGGAGGGAGGGATGGACCTGGAAGAAAAAAGGGAGTGGGGAGAAGCAGAGGGGGAATCTGATTTGGTATGGGGTGAAGAAAAAGGACTGAAATTCCTGTGGCCCAGCAGAAAGGACATAAACAGGAAACTTCAAGAGGTAGGAGGTTGGGGGGACCCTCCAGAATGTACCACAAACATGGGAGTTGAGAGACTCTCAAGACCCAACAAGAGGGATCTTAGATGAAATGCCCCACACTGGGGAGAGGGAACTTATAGAGCCCACCTCCAGCAGAAAGGCAGGGCATCAAGTGAAGGAGGGGGTTGCCATCCCACAGTAATAACTCTCATCCATAATTGTTCATGTCTGAAAGAACTGCAGGGATGGAAATGGAGAGGAGCCTGAGGACAAGAAGGTCCAGTGACAGGCCCAAAGTGGGACCCAGCTCAAGGGGAGGCCCCAAGACCTGACACTATTACTGAGGTTATGGAGCACTCACAAAAAGGGACCCATCGTGACTGCCCTCTGAAAGACCCAACAAGCAGCATCTGACAGGATATTTGCAACCAGTCAATAGACAGAAGCTGCTGACCCCTGTGGTTTGATTAGGGGAAAGCTGGAAGAAGATGAGGAGGATGGCTGCCCCTGTAGGATGACCAACAGTCTCAATTAACCTGGACCCCTGAGATCTCTCATACACTGGATCACCAACCAAACAGCATATACCAGCTGATATGAGGCCTCCAACACATATACAGCAGAGGACTACTGGGTCTGGGTTTAGTCGGAGAAGATGCACATGATCCTCAAGAGACTGGAGGCCCTGGGGAGTTTAGAGTTCTGGTGGGGTGGGGTAGGGAATGGGCACATCCCTTATAGTCAGAGGGTCCGGGGAGGAGGTATGGGATGTGGAACAGTCAGAGGGTGGACCAAGAGGGGAATAAAATCTGGAGTTTAAAATTTAAAAAAAGGAAAGAAAAGAAAAGAAAGTACTTTTTCTTTAATATTGCAAACCTCACCTGACCACTTGAAGAAATTGAGAGCAAAACAAAAATCTGAGGCTTCAAAAAGAAATCATTTTGCCACAAAACTTCAACATAAACTCTGTGCAGATCATGCTGATGGCCTGAAATTCATCAAAATCTGTCAAGTCTCATAGCTACATGAACCAATACTGGGAACACAAGAGAAACACAACAAATAGGGTCTCTCTGCTCTGACTGATGTAATGAGTGATCTTCACAGGAAGGTGCTTCTCCATCACAGGAGAGATACAGTGGGTGAGTGGCTGGGAAGCTTAGTCTGTTTTTCTCAAGTCTGGTGCTACTTCAGAAGACTCCTGCACTCATCACTCATAAAAAGTTGGGGTTTTTTTTTATTTTTTTATTTTTTGAGATCATACTTAGTTAAGCTTTTCTCACAAAAGGTTGCTTAGAGAGACTAGCGAGATGGCTAAGAGGTAAGGAGCACTGGATGTTCTTTAAGAAGACCTATTTTGATTTCTAATTACATATGAGAGATCACAACCATTTGAGACTCGACTTCCAGGGTATATTTTCTGATACCCATGCAGGCAAACCTTCCATACACATAAGATATAAAATAATATATTTTTTAAAAGCATCCTTAAGTACATATTTATATTATGAAGTTTGGGGGAAGAATAATATTTTAAATATTTAAAAGTTTATGATTATTTTTGTTAAAGGGGCTTTTCAAGATGCCCTTTACTGATTCCATTAATTGTACCAGCATAAGAAACACATTGGCAGAGAATCAGGACTGTAGGAATAATGAAGTGGCAGTGTTTAGGTTGAAATGATGGTAGGCAATAATCTAACAAAGAAAGGATACCCTATATTTAACAATTACATGGATAAATATTAAATACTCAGATTTAAAAAATAGGTCTAAGTGCCAGACAGTGGTGGTGCATGCCTTTAATCCCAGCACTTGGGAGGCAGAGACAGGCAGATTTATGAATTCAAGGCCAGCCTGGTCTACAGAGTGAGTTCTAGGACAGCCAGGGCTATATGGAGAAAATAGGTCTAAAATCTATCAAATGAGAAAACTAAATTAATTTATTTCATAATTAAAGCAAAAATACAGTATGACTCTTATTCAGTTATTTTTGTTATGAAAGGACCTAAAAGTCACTGATTCTCACCTTTTCTAGGACTTACTGGAATAACAGAGAAAGACTGACGGAAGCAGGCAAGTGAGGGGCTATGGGCAATACTCAGATACTGTGGATTCAACAAACCCCTGCAGGCAAGTGAGGGGTTATAGGCAGTACTCAGATACTGTGGATTCAACAAATCCCTGCAGGCAAGTGAGGGGCTATGGGTAGTACTCAGATACTGTGGATTCAACAAAGTCCTGTAAGGGTGAACCAAGACTCTTCAACTCGGGTAAAAAAGAATTGCTTAAGTTTAGTGCAAAAGCAAAAGAAACATAAAATAAACACTAACAGTTGTGATATACTAGAAACAATGAAAGAGAGCATAAAGTGAACCTTCCTTTCAGGTATTAACTCTCAGGACTGAGTCAATATGTAATACACACATTGAGAGAGAAAACCAGGGGAGATCTGAAAACACCTAGGGGCTAAGCATCACCCTGTGAAGATACTATGTACAATTTCAATGAGTCCATATTCAAATAAAGAAGCTAAAATTAATTATCATTGAGACATTTGAGATAAAACATGTATTACAATAGATTTAATACATGTAAATTGTCTTTATATCAATTATCTATTTTTCATATACTACCACAATTTTTCCAAGCATATAAAAGACACAGTGGCTGTTTTTGGAAGAATGGAATTTCAGTTTTTATGAAGTGGGGTTTGTGTATTTTACATACAGTGTCATAATAACCCATCTTTCAGAACAGTTGTTTTTGGATGTCTTTGACTAATAAACATTTATGGAAATTTTGGCTATTTCTTGCTTGTTTGAAATGTCCAGAATATTTTGGTTTTCTTTGTAATTCCTGCCTGATTTCCCCATTAAAGTGTTATTGGTTTCTGCTACTGACTTGCCTCAGCATGGCGTCTTTCAGATTAAGAAATAAAATTGTTCCTTACAGACTTCTTTTTCTTTGTGTTTAGAGACACACATCAGTAGACTTTAAATTCTGCAACGCAACCTTTCTTAAATGTCTAGAAAATGGATAGATTATTAGTTCATAATATTGTAGATTTCTTGGTCTTTGACTTTTAAAATTAAATTTCTATGTCCAGATAAGCAGTATGTGATATATACAAATATATACATATGTATGTATGTATATATACATTTGTCTGTACATATGCATTTGAATATATGTTTGTATATGGATATATATATCAAAAATAGAAACACAAGAGCTGTGAGTAGTACATGGGAGAAATAAGTTTTTAACTGTAAAGATGGTAGACATGGCTCCAGCTGAGGAGACTGGCCTTCAGTTTCATGCTCCATGCTGGTTAATTGGCTGAATCTTATTACAGAAAGGAGAACTTCTGACATCTTGCCACCACAGGACATTTATAAATTGTTGCTCTTCGCCTGAGCACATATAAAAAGAATCAAAATGCAGAACTGTAGGACTTCATCTAAAAGAAAAACACTATATGGTAAATTTCATCAGAGTGGAGATTCAATAATTGATCTCAAGGAGCCGTAGAAGTCAGCTGGGGATCTGGGGAACATAAGACTAGTATTAGAACTTTGGGCTATAAGGAACATAGAACTTTTGTATGAGATTGGCCTTTTAAATTTGTGTGTATGTGTGTGAATGTTAATATTAAAGATTTTCAAATTTTTGGTTATTAACCAGTAATTGTCACAATTGTAGAATTCATATGTAGAAGCTATTATGGGCCAGTTTTGGTGAAAAGGATTCACAAATTCAGTTTTCATAGGACCTGAAAGTCTAAGTACTATCATCAAGCCCATTTGATAGAAAGAAAAAGTAAAGACTCAAGTAATCCAGTCAAGTGAAGTATGGAGAGTCTTAACTACTGTGGATATGTGAAATCGATATATCTGCCTTAAAAGGTAGAAATGAAAATTAATGCTGAAGTTCTTTTTTGTTTTTATTTATTTTTATTTATAGTTCCATTCGTTTACATCACAAATGATATCCCACTTCCCAGTTACCCCTCCACAAACCTCCAACCAACCTCTGCCCTCTCCCCCCTCCCTTTTGCCTCTATGAGGATACTCCCCCACCCAACAACCCCTCCTGCCCTCCAGCATCCTCCTATGTCAAACCTCCACAGGACCAAGGGGCTCCCCTCCCATTGCTGTCAGGCAAGGCCATCCTCTGCTACATGTGTATCCAGAGCCATGGATCCCTCCCTTTACACTCCTTGGTTGGTGGTTTAGTCTCTGGGAGCACTGGATGGTCCAGTCAGCCTATGTTGTTCTTCCTATGGAGTTGCAATCCCCCTCATCTCCTCCAGTTCTTTTACCAGATACTGCATCAAGGTCCCTGAGCTCAAACTGATGGTTGTGGCTCCAAGCATTCACATCTGCATTGGTCAGTTGGTGGCCGGACTTCCCAAGGAGCAAGAAAGGAAAAATAGGTTTGTCAACCATGAAGGTAGTTGGTTTTTTTGTTTTTTGTTTTTTGGTTTTTTTGTTTTTTGTTTTCTCCACTGTGTTGTTGGAGCAGATAGGATGCCAGGTGCTGATGTCTCAGGCCCTGCTGTGCTGAGCTCTCTCAAGGGATCATTTTGATTTTTCTGAACCACATTTGAAGAGCTTAACTTCAAAGACGCATCCATAAAACTGTGCACGAGAAAACCTGAGCTATGCCTATGATTAGTTTCTTTCACTTAATTCTGATTTGGGTAAATTTTTATTTTATTTACCTATTTTTCCATTTCTTAAAAGCTTTTTTTCCTACCATATACTCTGATCACACTGACCTTTCACCAAAATTGGTATTTAAGTATTATCTGTCATTATGATATCTCCAAGCCAAATTTATGCTAGCTGATCCCTGCCTCATCTATTTCTTCCCAATTAAAATTGTCATGAGAAAATACGGTGACAATTTTTGTTCATGAGAATAATAAATATAACAATGTGTTGCAATTTCATAAATCTTTTAGTGTTAGTCTTCAAATCTCATAAGGATTGTCAAAGTCCCACTGCAGTATCATATTTTCTGTATTTACAGATAGTAAAAGATAATAAAATGCTACTTTGAATTTGAAGATAAATATTAAAAGAAATAATTTTTTCCTAATGGAAAAAAGAAGTCTAGCATTGCAAAAACAGTGTTATTTATAAAGTTACCCTGTATGACTAATCCTAGAAAACTCAGTTTGGCAAGTGCATGGCATTTTTAAGACTTCAGCCCAACATAGTGCTGTCTCCTGTAAATTTTGGTAAATGACTAGGTAGTATATCTGATGACACTAAATAGGTTGAATTTCTTCTCAAGTTGCCCTTTGCATTACTAAATTCTCTCCCACCACAGTAATTATTTATTGTTTAGAGGGGAAAATATTTCCACTCATAGAATAGAAATGTATTTTTCAATTATGATTGTATTCTTGTGACTGACCAAACATTCAAGAATTTATGTTGTCCAACATAAATTTCTAATTATTTCTAAGCATCTCTTAGTACATGTGGAATCATAAGGAAAAAGTAAATTTGAAAATGACCTGTGTGGTCGACCAAGTCAGTTGGACGTTGCTTTTGTCACAATCATTCTCCTATATACAAACTGACATGGTAATAAACGTGGTATGCTTGCAAGAGGTTTCTAAGTTTTTGATTGTAGAACAAGTCACATCTCAAAAACACACAGTTGAAGCCTTTTCTAATTCTATGAGTCAGTTAGATGACTCAGTTGGTAAAGAGGTATTTTCTGCAAGACTAGGGACCTGGTTTGACCCCGTTGAACCTATGTAAAGGTAATAAACAACTAAGCCCACATAGATGTCCTCTGATTTCCACATGTGTGCTGTGCCAGGCACAGTCTCTCCCTCCATACCTTCCTCTCTCTCTCTCTCCTTTGCTTGTCTGATTCCCTCTCTCTACCCTCTTTAAATAGTAATGCATAAGAATAAATTGAGACAAATGAATAATATAATATTGGGACAAATTTGGATTTTTGTTTTGCTAATCAAAAATAAAATATCTCTCTTAGATCCTAGATTGCTTGTTTCATCTGACTTTGCTTATTGAGAAGCTACCCTGGCATGATGGACTGGGGAAATTTTTTTTTTAAAACAAAATACCATTAAACATGCTCAGTAAGAGGAAGATATTTAACCCCAGCCATATCTGCAAGGCTCTTATGAGTAAGTAGAATACTAATGCAACCTTTTTAGAATGATGTGAAGTGCACATTCCCAAATGATTTTGCGGCACAGGTGAGCTCTACACACCATATCTCAACTCAGATGTCAGCAGGTCAATCAATCATTAATTAGCTTTTTATCATAACAGAGTTCTTGTCCATTGACAGGCATCTCAGGAGAGTCCATTTTCAATTTGACAGACTGCCAAGTATCCAAATTGATTGTTTATCTGAATCCAACCCTTCAGAGGTTTTTTGTCTGAGATACAAAAAAAACATTTTTAACACCATAGTTAGTATGGGTATGCTGTCTCATTCTATAAACCTGTCTTTCCTAGGAAATAAAGAAGCTTATTAATCAAAACTAATTTAAAATAGTATTTAGCATTTGAAAGTTTTTGTTATTGCTGCTGTTTTCCTACATTTATCCAAATCTTTTATTCTCCAGGTATGAATGGTGAAAGTACAGAGAGCAGTAAGTCCTATTACAGCAGCTTTCTATGAAGCTTAGTTTCAACTTTTTCAAAATACTTTTGGTTTTAATTTCAACTCTTTAAAATTATTTTCTAATTGATTTATAACAAGAAGTGGCACACTGTTTAATAATTATCATGTGTCTAGATTAGGATGCAGTTGATCTGCTTTCCTAATTGGACAATCAGAAAGACTCAAGGCATGCTGTTATTGTTCTAGCTGAGGAGATAGAGTGAACCAACCCAGCCTAGCCTCTTCAGTGAATTCCAGGCAAGTGAAAGATCCTATCTTGAAAGAAAAAAGAAAAAGATAGACAGCACCTGAGAACGGACACCAAGGTTGTCCCCTGACCTCCAAATACAGATGCACATTTATTTCATGTGCTTTCACATACATGTGCAGTTGAAGACACAAAAACATGTAATATGCACAAGATATTTTTGTTTCAATTTTTTCATAAGAAAAAATCAGCATAATAATACAATTCACTTTTACTTATTCCTTGAGACTTCTCTTCCACTACATTATTATGAGACTAAGAGTAAAATAAGGATATGCATTAAAAGTAAATAGTTTGCAAAGGAGCAAGGCCTTTGTTAACAGGGTAAATTGAAAGGCAGTGAATGGCCCAAATGCAAGTGTCTTAAGAAATCATAGCACTCTCAAAATGGACTGCAAGATACTGGATGGCTGACTGGGAACACAATCTCATTTACTATCACCGAGACTAAGAGTTAATTACTCACGGGTAAGTTTTCTCCAATAGTTCCTTTTGTTAAAGGAAAATCATTATTCCAATATCAATAGGGTAAGGTTCTGTCTTCTTTTGTGCTAATTAGAATGGGTAAGAATGTGTGCTGAACAATGATAAAAACCCACTATATTTTAAAAAACATTCTAAGTGAGCTGCCATATATTCCAAATAATGGACTCATTTGGACTCAAATAAAAATGAAAATAGGATAGGACTAGGATGTCTGGAGACAGAATTTATCCCAAACTCATGATAAATTATCTTACTCTTAGATAAATAATAAAGACTAACTCTGTGATTGATTGCTGACAGTTCCTTTGGTCCTCCTTATGTACCACATTTGGAAAAGTTGATTTTTAAAACCATGCCATCCTCTGATGCCAGGAAAAAGTTCAAGCCCTTCCCCAGTATCCCTAACCAGCGCCAAACTATCATGACAGTCTGAAGCCAATTTCATTCCTTTACTCTCTTAAGGCATTTTTAAATCAATTTAAAAAGTTTGACTGGCTCTCCCCAGAAAGCTTCAAATTGGTATTTTTATACTCTCTTGGTATATCAGTGATATTGATTCTTGACATTAAAGCAATTTTAGATAGTAATCTATCCTGTCTCTACTGTGGTTTCATCAAGTGTTTTTTCAAATGTAGAAAATGGCTTTTCTGAAGAATTTTATAAAAATTCATATTCTGAGCAAAATAGATCTGAAGTCTGTACTGCTACAAATTATGTCAACAATTTTAATGTAAAATAAAGTAGAAATAATTGCAGAGATACTTCTTTGTATAAATCTATCTCTACTCAACTTTGGTTTAATTTATTACATTAGATAGAAGTTGGAGAGAGCCTTTGTTTATTTGTACAAATCATTTCAGTTAGTACTTTAAGTCTAATATTTGAATACAAGTTCGATCAAAATTAGTTAAAATCCCATGTTTATTTTGGCATTTATCATCATTTTAGTTACTTCTATGAAGAGATACCATGACCAAGGCAACTCTGTTCTTACAAAAGAAAGAATTTATCTGTGGGCTTGCTTGCAGTTTTAGAGGGTTCGTCCATTTTCATCATGGCGGGAAGCAGGCAGACATGGTGCTAGAACACCAGTTGCGAGATTTGTATCTTCACCTGCTATGAGAGAGAGAAAGAAACCAGGCCTACTGTAGACTTTGCAGCTCAGTCACAGTGACACACCTAACCCAACAAAGCTATATTTTTTTAATCTTTCCCCAATAGTTCCATTAGCTGTAGACTGAACATGAACACATATGAGCTGGTAGGGACTGTTCTCATGGTTTTTCTTCTTACTCAGTATTTATTGTCTGTTGTTTACAATACCTACTGTGTGGTAGTTCACATAATAGAAAATTTTAAAGAAAGTGAGGGAGGGAGAAAGGAAGAAGAGTAAGGAGAAAAGAAGAAAGCCAATAAGCAAAAGACCATGAACAAAAATTAGAAGGAGACAACACAGAATGTTGTTCCAAAGACTGGGGCCTGGGCTGGGCTCTCCCTCTCCCCTGGGGCTGACCTGTTGCTGCATGGTGCCTTAAAAGAAGGCAATGTATAAATGAGCTATTTTATTGTAGGAAGGATAGAATATGCTGGTTAAGTAAAAGGAAGGAAAGGAGAGGAAGAAGAGAAAAAGAAGGAGAGGGAGAAATCCAGAGAAGAGAACAAAGAACAGAGAGGAGAGAGAGAGAGGAACAAAGAGCATGAGCAAGGGTGCAAGAGAGTGAGAGGAAGAGAAGAGTGAGAGGAGAAGAGTAAGAGAGTAAGGAGAGAGCAAAAGAAGAGAGTGAGGAGGGGGCAAACCTCCCCTTTTATTGTATGGGTCAAGGCATGACTGGCTGTGGTCAGATGACTGTGTGTAGGGTCCACCTAGAATGCTGGGAGCTTGAAGCATTGTCTGCCTGATAGAGCTCACATCTCCTGCAGGGGTGGCTGTGAGAGGTTTGGGCTGAAATCTGAGCTATCATCTCAGGAGCTATTACCGAACAAGTACTATCCCTTGTGAACAAATTTACTCCACTCAGTGGGTCTCTGGGGTTCTCAGGTGGCTACTCTACTGGACTCCAGCTGTCAGAACTGCCCACTGCCCCACAATAGAAGAAATCGATTGTATGAGGTTCAGATATTTTCAACATAATCATGAATATACACTAAATCTCTACTATCCTTTTAATTGGAAATGTCCTCACAAATGCATGTTTTCAATGTACAATTCCAAGTTTTTAGTATTATTTCAAGCAATGGGAAGGTTTTGTCAAGGTAATGTTTAAATGACTGAAATAGGTCACTTTGGGAAGGACTTTAAAGGATTTTCACCTCTACTTTTAGCTAAAATCTCTGATTCCTGATCTGTACTATGTGAATAGGAGCCACCACATATTCTTCTTGCTATACACTCTGCTCATATGGACTGACATGGATCTGAAACCATGAACAAAAACAAGACCTTCCTCCTTCAAGTTGCTTTCTATCCCAATGGTCAAAGGTAGCTAAACTTGGTCAAAAGTCACGAAAACATAAAATTTATAAAATGAAGAGGTATTTCTGCTGTTCTAAACCTGATCTTCATGACTGATTTGCAGGGAGAAATAGAAGAGTTTGAAGCTACTGGAGACAGATAGCTTATGCTGTTGTAAGTAGAGCTTAGTGTTCTACTCTGATGTCAGTTCAAATTACCATTTTGATAAGACGAATACAAATAGTAAATATTGGTCTTAGGAGCTTTCAGGTGGTAACAAGGTCATTGTAGAAATTTTGGCTGGATGAGATCCATTCCTATTATACTCAGGCAAAGAAAGATGACATTTTTATTATTTAGTTAGTTTTTTTGCCTGAGTTCTAAAGAAAATTTCTTAATGGAGACATTTACTTGTAAAACCCCAAGAAAATATAATTTTCCAACTGTAATACGGGTAACTCTGATGTATTATAGAAAGATTCGCAGTACAAATCAAGACCAAAGCAACAATAGAGAAGCACTGAAAACAAGAAATTATGTGAGGATGAGAGGATGGGAATGATCAAAGACACAGACAAATCAAGCATGGGCAAAGCAGCTATGTCTATTGAAGAGATTAGTATCATTAAAGGCAATTAACATTTTGCTTCGGGGAAATCAAAAATGTGCCATTAGTGTAAATCTCCACCCAAAGAAGGACCCAGTTATAAAAATGAAAATTCATTTGATATATTTTAATTTGAAAAGGTAATGCTTGTAAAGAGATAGCATCCAGGATACCTTACCCAAAAAAGCTTCACAAAGGGATGTGTTTTTATCATATTCAGCCATCCAAGAGATAGAGGTTACTGCAAAGTAGTCTAAAAGTACTCAGCTAATTCTTTAGCAAGCAATATAACTGATATTATCTATGTGGTGTTAGCTTTGTAGCTATGCAGAATGCAAGATATGCAGATTTATAGAAGATTGTACCAAGTCTCCAGAGAAACACCTAGAAGGTAATATACAGTACATTCAAATTCCTTTACTGGTACCCTGTGCATAAGAGTGAAGCCTAAGACCCAAAAGGTATCACAGGATATTAGAGATGCTAGAAATGAGAAATTTCTGATGAAGAAAGCTGTGGGCACTGAGTAGTGAAACTGTCTCAAGTGACAGACTCGTGTATTTGAGATGGTGGGGTCACAAGGACTAGCTGCTGATGCCACATTCCTCAAATACAGAACATGAAGTTCAATGATTGCCATACAACTTTTGGGGTCTACTTTTTTATCCTTGGTCTTTCCTTGGTCTTGTTCTATTCATTCTATTTCTTTTTTAAAAAAAATATTTATTGAAAATGTATCCTTTTCTCCAACAACAATCCCACCTTGTTTCCCTTCCCTCCACTCCTTCCAGCATCCCCTTACCTCTCTTCCCTCCTAGATCCATTCCCAATCTGATTCCTCTTCAGAAAAGAGTGGGACTCCAACAGAAAAAAAAAAGCCAAATGTGACGAAACAAGTAAGATAGTAAACAAGTAAAAAAGTAAGATGAGACAAAAGCCCTTCTTTTGAGTCTAGATGAGGCAACCCAAAAAGAGAAAAAGAGTATCAAGAGTGGAAAAAGGAGTCAGAAAAAATGCCTGCTTCCACTATTAGGAATCTCACAAAAACACCAAGATAAACAGCCAAGATGTGTACAGAGGACTTGGAGCAGACCAGTGTAGACCCCGTGCTTGCTACTTCCATCTTTAGGAGCCCACGTGAGCCCTGCTTAGTAGCTTCAGTGGGCCATGTTCTGCTTGTGTCCTCTATATTTTCTGACCTTTATAGTTTTTCCTCCACAAAAGCAAACTTAGAGTGGCACCCCTTCTACTTGACAACATCTGTGAGATTTCCATGTCCTGCTAATAGGACCATAACCTTGAAACCAAACATTTATGCTATGTGGTTCTGGGAGTAGGGAGGAGTCCTAATACTTTTTATTAAATTTATTTTTATTAGATCTTTTCTTTATTTGCATTTCAAATGATGTCCCCTTTCCAAGTGTCCCCTCTGGGAAAAAAAAAAAAACAACTCTATTCCCTTCTTCTTCCCCCTGCTCACCACTCCACCCTCTCCCATTTCCCAGCCCTGACATTCCCCTACACTGGGGCATAGAACCTTCACAGGGCCAAGGGCCTCTCTTCCCATTGATGACCGACTAGGTTATCCTCTGCTACATATGCTACTGGAGACATGAGTCCTACCATGTGTACTCTTTGGTTGGTGGTTTAGTCCCTGGGAGGTCTGAGGGTACTAGTTAGTTCATATTGTTCTTCCTCCTAAGGGGGTACAAACCCATTCAGCTCCTTGGGTCCTTTCTCTAACTCCTACATTGGGAACCCTGTGCTCAGTCCAATGGATAGCTGAGAGCCTCTACTTCTGTATTAGTCAGGCACTGTCAGAGCCTCTCAGGAGATAACTATATCAGGCTCCTGTCAGCCACTACTTGCTGGTATCCACAATAGTGTCTTGGTTTGGTGATTCCCCAGTACAGCAGTCTCTGGATTGTCCTTCTTTCAGCCTCTGTTCCATACTTAGTCTCTGTAAATCCTTCCATGGATATTTTCTTCCCCCTACTAAGAAGAATCAAAGTATCCACACTGGTATTCCTTCTTGAGTTTGTTGTTGTTTGTGGATTGTATCTTGGGTATTCTGAGCTGCTGGGTTAATATCCACTTAACAGTGAGTACATACCATGTGTGTTCTTTTGTGATTGGGTTACCTCACTTAGGATGATATTCTACAGATCTATCAATTTCCCAAAGAATTCCATAAACACATTGTTTTTAATAGCTGAGTAGTACTCCATTTTGTAAATGTACCACATTTTCTGTATCCACTCCTCTGTTGAGGGACACCTGGGTTGTTTCCAGTTTGTGGCTATTATAAATAAGGCTGCTATGAGCATAGTAGAGCATGTGTCCTTATTATATGTTGGAGCATCTTCTGGGTATATGCCCAGGAGTGGTATAGCTGGGTCCTCAGGTAGTATTATGTTCAATTTCCTAAGGACTCACCAGATTGATTTCCAGAGTGATTGTACCAGCTTGCAATCCCACCAGCAATGAAGGAGTGTTCCTTTTTCTCCACAACCTCACCATCATCTGCTGTCACCTGAGTTTTTGATCATAGCCATTCTGACTGGTGTGAGGTAGAATCTCAGGGTTGTTTTGATTTGCATTTCCCTGACGACTAAGGACGATGAACATTCACAGCCATTCAGTATTTGTCAGTTGAAAATTCTTTGTTTAGCTCTGTACCCCATTTTAAATAGAGTTATTTGGTTCTCTGGAATCTAACTTCTTGAGTTCTTTATATATTTTGGATATTAGCCCCCTATCAGATATAGGATTGGTAAAGATCTTTTCCTAATCTGTTGGTTGCTATTTTGTCCTATTAACAATGTCCTTTGCCTTACAGAAGCTTTGCAATTTTATGAAGTCCCTTTTGTCAATTCTTGATCTTAGAGCATAAGCTATTGGTGTTCTGTTTAAGAAATTTTCCCCTGTGCCTATGTGCTCCAGGCTCTTCACTTTTTTTTCTATTAGTTTCAGTGTATCTGGTTTTATGTGGGAGTCCTTGATCCACCTGGACTTGAGCTTTGTACAAGGAGATAGGAATAGATTGATTTGCATTCTTCTACATGCTAACCGCCAGTTGAGCCAGAATCATTTGTTGAAAGGGCTTTCTTTTTTCCACTGGATGGTTTTAGCTCCTTTGTCAAAGATCAAGTGACCATAGGTGTGTGGGT
>NW_022196905.1:62980405-62997392 GCF_008632895.1 Mastomys coucha | reverse complement strand
GGGGTCACTTAAGTATGCTATCATATCATCAGCAAATAGTGATAATTTGACTTTTTCCTTTCCAATTCATATCTCCTTGTGTTGTCTAATTTACTCTGGCTAGGACTTCAAGTACAATATTGAATAGGTAGGGAGAGAGTGAGTAGCCTTGTCTAGTCCCTGATTTTAGTGGGATTGCTTCAAGTTTCTCTCCATTTAGTTTGATCTTGGCTACTGGTTTGCTGTATATTGCTTTACTATGTTTAGGTATGGACCTTGAATTCCTGATCTTTCCAAGACTTTTATCGTGAGTGAATATTACAGTGAATAAGTATTTCAAGAAAATCACATCACAGACTTAAATATAAAACTTCATAAGATTGGGTAACTTCTGAATTCATATAGTGAGACCAAATAAAGATAAGACTAAGATTTCCTGCTAAACAAAATAACTGTCACTTCTATACCCAAAGTAAGTTCTCACATACTGCGTTAAATTATCTGTAGAAATTCATAATGGTGTTATAGTTTTCATACACTGGCCAGTCAGGAAACTTTCCCATAGTTTTTTAAATGTTGTTAATGGCTGCTGTGCTATTCAGAAACAGTAACAGTCATTCACGTTATGTACTGTTCAACTTAAGCCTGCCCTTCTAGGCCAGTCCTTTACAAGGTAGAACATTTTAGTCACTGTTAATCCTTTAGAATTCTTTCCTAGTAAAAGTTTCTTTAAAAAAAAAAACCAAAAAACAAAAAACAAAAAAAACTTGGACCGTGTAATTGTAACCCTACAGGTCTGTCATTATGAAGCACAGCATGAAGCACTCCCACCTCTGTTTTCAGTCAGGAGACTGAATGAGAAGGGAGCAGTCCACTCAGACCAAGACAGGAAATACATTGTAAAAATAAATCTACTTCAAATGAAGTTCTCAGAATGAATCGCTATTTGCTTTGTACTTGTCTCTTTGGAGAAATAAAACGAATTCTCAGAATTGGACATGGCTTTGATTATTACTTATGGATTCTTATATAAATTTGCAATGGTGTATTTGCTTATTTGAGATTACTAAAACATACCATAGAATGTGATTAGTTACCACAAATTCCCAGAGCTAAGACGTCTCTCCTACAGTTGTTAAAATCCTAACTGTGGACTCAGAGTGCATGGATCTGGATCCTGATTCAGAATCTTTTGTCCTGGGTAAGCTTGAACTTTGCTGCAATTAACTTATGAGAAGAATGAGATAGCAAGAATATTTACAAAAGACCAGGACACAAAGGGAGACAGACAGTACTCTAAAATTATATAAAAGTATAAAATTATAAAAATATAACTAAAATTGTTGTCCTGGTGAATTTGGGCTGGGCTGTAATAAGGTTTTTCTTATCACCAAATATCCAGAAAATAAAATGAGATACCAAACTATACTGTGTCAGGATGTCATTAATGCAGAAAAAGGACATTTTGACAAGGATATTACGAGAGCAAATCCTTGTAAATTATTTAGTAAAATGTAAAACAGCACAAAGATCCTAAAAATGAACAGAACATCTATAAAATATTTCAAATAAATATCTATATTCATTTCTAGAAATATTTCAAGTAGAATTGATATATTTATTGGATATCTTATATATATATATTATAGCATTTTTCATAGTAGCTAATCTGTAAATGGACTGATGGTCAATGTGTATATACACACAGACACACACACACACACATATATATGTATATATATATATATACACACTTTGTACAAATGTACTTATGTACACACATACATATTCCGCAAATCACTGAGTTGCATACATTGAATATGTACATCTAAAAGTATTTCCCTTTTTCACATGCAGGATCTTACATATCTCCATGGCAAACAGCATATATTATGTACCTACAGACCACAGCTTTGTGACAATGATAAGTTTTTTGATGTTGATAATCCCAGAATTCTAGCTTTCTTTGTTTGGCTTCAGTTTTTTGTTTCTTTGTTGGTTTGCTTGTTTTGTTTTTTTGGTTTTTCGAGACAGGGTTTCTCTGTGTAGCCCTGGCTGTCCTGGAACTCACTCTGTAGACCAGGCTGGCCTCGAACTCAGAAATTCGCCTGCCTCTGCCGCCCAAGTGCTGGGATTTAAGGCGTGCGCCACCACGCCCGGTTGGCTTCAGTTTTATTATAACTCAAGTGCTGATATTGTTTTGCCCTTTATAATTCCAATTAATTTCCCCTACTAACTACATTTTATTTAATAATTTTTTTAGCAAAAGAAATGTTAGACCCATATCTTGGTGATAAATTTCCATCCCAGCTGCTCACAAAGCAACTTATAGTAAGTAACATGAAAACTAAGCATCAGGGAGGAGAGTCCTGGTCAGTATCAACTTGATTTCTTTATGTCCTCTGACTAAAGTATGTGGTACCTCCAACAACAGGGTCTTAGCATCAAATACTTAAGGCTAACCATGTGTAATAATAATAGATTGTGTTATTTAGAAGGAACCTTGTTGCTTTTAATTATTAATTAAAATAATGACTTTTTATTAATCATTCCATTTGTATAAATCTGAAATGATATCCCACTTCCCAATTACCTCCTCCACCAACCTCCCATCTGGAGCCAACCAGCAGACTGAGCTCAGGGAACCTAGTAGGAGAGCTGGTGGAAGGACAGGAGGAGTGGAGCGAGATTGCAACCCCATTGGAAGAACAACATAGGCTGACCTGCCAACTAGTTCTCATGGAGTCTAGACTACCAACTAAGGTGTGTACTTGGAGGGATCCATGGCTCCAGATACATATGTAGCCAAGGATAGCCTTGTCTGACAACAACAGGAAGGGAGGCTCTTAGTCACAGAGAGGTTTGATGCCATAGAATAATGACTTTTTTTAAAGTAACTTTTATTTCACCTGATTTATCTGTCAACTCAGAGGCCTACTGCTGAATAAGTTGACCCTTTCCAGCTTTTTCTGAACTCTAGTTGGCTAGTTCAACTCAACTGTTCTGATTCATAATTACAGTCAAAACTAGCTGACTGAATCTGGCTTCTCTTGGATGGCTTCTTACTGAATTGCCCTGCTTGGCCTCATACTAGCTCTGCCAATTTGTTCTAATCTTCTGGCTCCTTTTTGTCTTCTACCTTCAACTCTGCTGTCCTATACTGAACTGCATGAACTCATGAACAAACTCAACTGTACTGCACTCACAGCACTGACTTCCAAGTAATGGATCAAACTGACTAAACACACTCTTTTTCCTTGGCTCTTAAATAGCTTTTCTCCTAAGAGTTGGATCTAACCTATTTCTGACTCATTTTGTCAAATTGTTCTTTGATTCTTCATTTTGTTTGCTTCTCAATTAGATGCCATTTTCAAACATGGGTGATTCCTTCTACAAATTAATTTTACCTTAAAGGTATCAACTAAAGGTATATTCATATTCCAGCCAGAGGAATTAAAGGAATATGATGTGTCTACATTCCAGCCAGATAACACATACCTAGGTCTTTGGACGTAATCAAAACAGCCATGTTGCTGGATTAAAATTCCTCTGCACGCTTGTATGGCATAACATGTTTGTGATGGTTTAAATGACAATGGTGTCATGGTGTCTCTTCACAGTTATAGTAAAGTTACTAAGGTAATGATCATAGGTAAATTTGTGGTATAAATAGGGTGCTACCTGAAAATGTTCTCATTCAATTTAAAGCATCCTCAAAATAAGGAAGCACATACCTGATAATGTAACTCTGGCACACAACCAAGAGTTTGGTAGATCATAGGCCTTCCCATTATTGTTGTGCTAAATTGACATATTAACAATGTATACTAACTCACATCTCCAACCCTATAGATTGGTGATGCTCTCAGATTTTATCTAAGTTTTATTGTACAGCGAGAGTGTTTAAAACAGAGAATCACAAATAATCAAAGTATAGAGAGTGTCTGTGTGATGCAGTATCCTAAAAATGATCTCTCTCTCTCTCTCTCTCTCTCTCTCTCTCTCTCTCTCTCACACACACACACACACACACACGCACACACACACACACACACACACACACAAACACACACACGAGACTCCTAGAAGAGAAAGTGGTAAGGTTGTAATACGCAGAGATTGAGAGTGAACATAAGAAGTTAATGTCTTCTAGACATAAAAAAGACTTGGATTCAAGTAGTCACAGCAACCATGATTGCCTGAATAACACTATACAAGATCAAGATAGTCAACATTTCATGATGAAGGGGAATCGGCTCATGGGTTCCCTCAATTCACTAAGGAGCTACTGATACTTGGTGGCTTCTAGAAGAGGTAATGTCATTTTTCTTTAAAGGTGTGGCCTCTAGTACTCTAATTACAGGCTGGTGGATAACTCCATACCCTGTGAATATGTGGTCACAAGTTTGAACTCATTTGTGTTCCTGAGTTTGAAAAAAGCTTGATCTAAAACATGAGTTCCAGAATAGCACTACACAGAGAAACCCTGTTTTTGAAAAGCTCAAAAATAAACAAATAAATGAATAAAAAGGAAAAAAAGTTGGAGGACGGAGTAGGAAAGTTGTATGTGAATCTGGATTTCTAGTGGAAGCATTGGGGACTAGTTAATGCAATCAAAATGCATTGTATGAAATTCTCAAAGAATAAAATTATAATATTTAAAATAATCATGTATTTCAGTTAATACTTTCCTTGAGACTATTGAAAATGCCACTTTGTAGTTTGCAAAGATAATACTCAGTTTTGAAATAATTTTCTATTCTATATCTGCATTATTTTTTATTTTTGAAATTATAATGTATTACTTTATTTAACCCCTTTTACTTCCTTCCCTCAAACCCCTCCCTTGTACCTTGTTCTTTTCCCACACAGGCACATACACACACACACACACACACACACACACACACACACATGAGAGAAAAGAAAGGAATGGAGGAAATGTGATATTAAAATTAATGTACAAAGACATAGTATATGGACACAAAATGATCACTTAAGGAAGGGCTTCAGAGAGGAGAGTTTGATTATCTCCTGGAAAATTACTTACACAATACATTAATTGATGTGTGTGTGTGTGTGTGTGTGTGTGTGTGTGTGTGTGTGTGTGTGTGTGTATGTGTATGGTATTCTTACATTTTTGAACACAACCTGTTGCATCCATATAACTTTACTTGTATATATGTTTTCAGGCCTGACCATTTAATATTGGAAAACAAATTAGTATACTTATTCCAGAGTATGATTATCAACCTCTCAGCATTTTTACTTGCCTAAAGTTCTTTGTTTAGTGTCAAGGCCTCCTGAGCTTTCCATTTTATTTCAGAATGTCTATTGCTGTTGTCCTACTTTAGTCAATGACTAGGCCATCATCTCGGTGAGGCTCCATGTTGTAGCTACTTAAATGAACTTTGCCATGAGAATTAAGAGAACTATCAAATTTCCAGTTATCTGATTTATGTATGAAATTGGGCAACTTTTCCACCCATCTTCTTCTGTCAGTAAACTTTAAGACAAGTAGAACTCCAAATATAAAGATCTGATGCTTCTAAACGTTTCATACACTATTTATTCTAATACAACAGATTTGAAACCTTTATTGAATCTGTATCATTAATTACCATTTCATGTTTAGAATTTCTTATACAGTCATGTCAACATCTATCATAGTTTTGCTCAATGATTAAAATTATACATTTATTAATGTAGAAAATATGGCACACTTCATGAATTTGGGAATAAACATATGTCTAATTCCTTTGTTCTCTTGAAATTCTCCAAAGGACAGAACTTTTTAAACTAAGAGTTAATAATGCTGAGGTTTGAAACTTTATTATACTGCAGAATAGAATATCTGCAATCTACAGTGTTTATTTACCCTTATGCAACCCAATCTGTTTTCTGAAACAGATACAAAATTCCCATGGAGTTCTAGTCTAGAAGAAAGCCCAGATGATTTTAAACTAAAGTGGAAATTTGCTGTGTGGAACACCATGTGAATATTGGTTCTGCCTCCTTCACTCCCTTCAGTCACAGCTATCTGGGGGTGGGAATCTTTGCTGATTCAGTTCACATAAATAAAGAAATAAACTAAAAGGAAGTTTTCTTATTCTATCAGCAAGTTCTGCATTTCCCAGAGTGTGCCTAAGAATTTTCAAGGAAATTTCATAAAAGGATTAATGGTGCATGGGCAATTAAAAGAGAAGGAGAAAGCAAAGAAAGAAAACATAGGGATGGAAGGAGCTGCAGTGTTAAAAGTAAGGTAACGGGGCAGAGGATAAAATGAACACAGAGAAAAAAAAAAAGATACCTAAGGAAGGACTTCATAAAAGTGGGTTGAATTAACTTCAGAACTGTTACTTATGCAAGAGGAGGTATAAGGATTGCAGGAGTCAAGAGATAGGTCGCTAAGACACCAGGAGAATAGGGTCCCTTGAATCAACTAATCAGGGTTCACCTGGGCTCACAGAGACTGAAACGGCAAGCGAGGAGCTTGAGTAGCTCTGTACTTCATCCCCTGTGGATGCTATGTTAGCTTGGTATTTTTGTGGAACTCCTAACTGTGGGAGCAGATACGTCTCTGACTCTTTTGCCTTTGGAGATACTTTTTTTTTTTCCTGTTGGGTGCCTTGTCCAGCTTTGCTATGAGGGCTTTTCTTTGTCTTATTGTATTTTGAGTTTTAGTATTTTGGTTGTTGTCTCCTGGAGGCCTGCTCTTTTCTGATAAGAGATAGAGAGATTGTATCCAGAAGAGAGGTCATGCAAGGGTATGGACTGGGAAGAGTGGACAGAGGAGAAACTAGTCAGGATGCATTGTATGACAGAAGAATCTATCTTCAATAGATAATAATGATGATGATAACAATAAAGAATACCCCACCCCCATGCTGCATAAAGGATTTGCTGCTGTCTCAGGGCTTAATGACCTTACAGCTGGGAGCTCAGCAAGTTCGAATCTAGAGCAATTATTGCATAATAACAAACGAATCCTTTTCTTACAGAAAGGTAGCCTGGTTATAAAACAGATATTCATGGCAGAGATTTTTATAGTAGTAATACTTTTGATATATAACAATAATAACAAAGTTCTAAGGCAGACAATAGGCCTTCTAATTTAAATTATTGGCAATATTTAGCTAAAAAAAATATACTCTTGTTTCAAAAATTTTTTCTAAATGTTCAGTAATTAGAAAAGGGGCTGGATATCAACCCATCCAAGCAAAAATTGTAATCCTAAATGTAATAGCAAAATGATTATACTTTATATGGTTATCTAGGAACTTTCATAATTTGAGAAACTGGTTGAAAAAAACAGTTTTAAACTCTTGCAGAATGATAAATGGAAATGTGAATTAAAAGGGTGAAGGCCTTTTTTTTATAAAAAGAAAATCAAAGAAATACAAGGCAAATTACTTTTTGCAAAGTCATGTAGATACATGTAAACCTTTCTCTGGTATCACAGCTAATTCTCAACTTCAGCTATGAATAATCTGAAGAGTTATAATTGTAACATGAAGCTATATTACATTGAAAATTCATCCAGAAACATGAAAGTCTTCTTTTATGCAAATAACAATATCTTTTTTTCTGTTATATTCCAGGACCCAAATAGGACTGGCTGAGTGGAATACAATTATTACACAGCACATATTCTACCAGGCTAGTTGGGAGAGTCGTAGAATTGAGAATTGAAATGTTTAGCTATTAGGAAAAGTATAAATAAAAATAGACACATTCCAGAACTGTAAAATAAATTCAAGTTTAGAATGTAACACCTACTAATTGCTTCATTTTATACATCATATCTATATACAAGACATTAATCTAGGAGCTGTAGAGAATAATATTAGTGTTTAGCTCTATTATACTTATCTTTACTTTGCACACTTATCTACTATACATGTTGGTATCAAGGCACAATATTCATGTAGTTACAAGTGGTAGCTACTGTGACTATTTCTCTATTTCAATTTCATCATTTTCTATACATGTTGGTAGACTATATCTAGACTCTAGTTTCTGGATTGCCTTGTATTTAAGCAAAAGTGACTGTGAGTTCTAACAATGGAATGTAATTAAAGATCACATGTTTCATTTCCAGGAATTGCCTGTACAAGTACTCTCTTATATGAATGTCTCTTCTTTGTCATTTTTTGCTGGATTGATGCAAATGTTCAATGTGTTCATATAGCAAGATGAAAAGCACTGGGGTACATGGACACCACTTGCCATGATGGACACTGGTTTTGAATTTCAGAAGATTTGGAAATCTGTTCTTTTTTAGCATGTATTATATAATTTGAAGTTCACTTGTTTTCAGCCTTCCATTACTTTATATAGTACCTAACTTGTGAGCATTACACATATGCCTACCTAATGAATTTTCCATAAAAGATGCACTAAATGTAACAGAAATGGCAACCACTTTAGTTTTAGTCATGGAGTACGTAAACAATGCAGCTTAAATTAGTGGTTCTTTAGTTTTTTTTACTTATTTTTTTTTTTTTTTTTTGGTTTTTCAAGACAGGGTTTCTCTGTACAGCTGTGGCTGTCCTGGAACTCACTCTGTAGACCAGGGTAGCCTCGAACTCAGAAATCCACTGGCCTCTGCTTCCCAAGTGCTAGGATTAAAGGTGTGTGCCACCACCGCCCAGCAAATTAGTGGTTCTTAAGTATAGTGTTTACATTGGTGGAGTTGGGTTGAACTACTGCTCATCCTTAAGCTGAGAAGTATGCTTTACAATAACATATGGTCTCAATGGGAGTAAATTGTTCTGTGAAGAAATTACAAGCGAGGTTTCGAAATTCCAGCTAATGTCTATGTGCTTTGTGATATAACTTGCATATATCACAACTTTTCAGCATCCTAGACCAAGTGATTTTCTTTCCATAGGAATTCCAATCACTACGCCCATGCCACTCTGGATATAGGATAAAATGAACAAATGACATCTTTCTCTGCAAGATAATGGAAATTAAGAGTCTCAAATTTTAAATTATTGTTAATGAAAGAACATGATGACCAATTCTACGGGTAGTAAAATCAAAAAATCTTTCTTAGCGGATATTTAATTACATCTTGAAATTTGATATTTACTTTGAAGAATAGAAGTCTTACATTTACCAGCTCTTCAACTGTTTCTTGAATGTGGACCCTGTCCTCCCTTGGCCTTGGAGAACTCTCAAAAATATTATTAAAAAATATTCAGTGCATTAAGTTAAATTTGACATTTAATATCTAGTCAATCAATCAATTGATAGTTAATGTTGCCTGCTTGACATTTAAAACTGTCAGTCATTTATAGTTTTATCCAGAACACAGAAATTGGCAAATATTTCCATTTTCTCACTGCTATAATAATTAATACTATGTATCACGATTCCATCTAGTCAACCCCTAAATCAAAAACTATATAAAGTCTGGATGAGTCAAACCCAATTCAACTTTAGGTTCTACATCTTTAAACTTGACAGTTATTTTTTTCCCTAAGACCTTCATGTACATTCCTGTACATTTAAAGAAGATATCTCAGTTATTTATTCATTCTAATGTGTAAGATCATACCAGAGTGATTTTTTGAAGTCTGAACAAGGAAAGTTAGTCATATGAATAATGATACACATCAGGACTCTGAGTTCTATCTGATGATAGCTTTGTGATTTTGAGTAGATTGTTTCTGAATACGATGGCAGCACAATGAAAGAAAAAGAAATCATGAAAATCCAATTAATTACCGCTCCTGAGCCCTTGGTGCATGGACTGGTGTTGAGTCACAATTTCACAGTGAGGAGCTGTGTTACTCTGAACCCCCAGAGTTCTGATGCAGGTGGTCTAGAGTCTGACATTTGTTAGGAGCTCTGATCTTCAAAGAATCAAACATAGTTTTGAGCTTTATCATATTTCCCTCAATTTCAACATTCTCCGGACACATGTGAGACTGTTTACTTTCAGCCTCACAGAGAGTAATTCTGGTAGATTGTTTCCCATTTCTCCAGGCAACTGCAGGAATATGTATCTGGAATAACGCAGAGGGACCACTCTATGTCTTTTAGAAGATGCTAATTATACTCCTGTGAGATGGTAATTACCATCCCAGACACACAATCTCTGTGCTTCAGAGGAGTTTTGAATGTACAACAAGAACATATCTTTGTGGATTCATGACTATCTTCAGGGATAGGCGACTCTCTGTTTCTCAGGAGAGTTAACAATGCCCCAAGACAGCTGCAAAACTCACAATGTCCTCCTTATATTTTTCTCCTGATTAGTTCTGTTAGTCTCAGATTATAAACCGGCTGCTGTACTGTGTCACAGCATCCTTAAAGTGGCTCAACATATTAGTTTTGTGTACGACAGATAAAAAAAACTTAATTTTATTTTTTTTGCTTAACACAAAATCACATTCTCTTCATATAAAATAAAATGCAAATAATGATTTTGCTAACTATTCAGGGTAGGTAATTCTAAAAGATGTATATTACCTTGCCATGTATCTTTATAAACCCCACAGTATTTATTGATGAACAACTGAAGGAAATTTAACGTATTTTCAACTTCAAATGATACTGAACTATATATATAGTTCAAATGTTTAGTATAATGCATTTACCTTTGTAATATTGGATGTTCTGTGCCAAATAAAGAGGAGAGAAAAATAACTATTAGTGTACACTCTAGGTGCAATTTAGTGAATTGGAAAATACAATGCCCACTGGCTCAAAAATATCCCACCATAGATTAAAACTGATACTTAGAGGAATATATACAATGCAAGAGCTAAGCAGCATCTCAAGAAGCCATGTGGGATTTTCCTGTTTCATGTCTCATTAGATCTTATGCTGCCAAATTGGATCATTATCACAGTCTGTGTCATCATTTCAGATTTGGGATACACTGAGACAAAATATTTACTGTAGTTGTATCTACACATTTCAGATGGAGAGATTCTGTATTTTGTCTGTATTGATCACTTTAAATACAGATGGAAAGATGTTACATTTTGCCAAGGATTAACCTCATGTAACACCAAAATGAGCATCAAAACTAGTTGTTCTCAATTTAGAGAAAAACATATTCAAATAAAAGTATTTGGCTAGAGAGCAATGAAACTTATCATTCCTGTATTCTGCCCATATTTCATACATCTCTGATATATGAAAATAGCTTGAGAATCCTTAGATTCTCAAAATCTTCAAGAGTTCAAAACATTGCTTTCTATGGAAATATTGATTTAAAAAAGTACATGAAATAGTGTGAAAAGTTATTTCCCCATGCCTAAAAAATCTTCTAATGATAATTTCTAATTAAGTACCATGATGGTTTCTGTAATACTAATTTGCTTATCTTAAAATATTGAATCTTTGACTAATTGATATTATCAGCTATTATTCAACTATACATTGCTGCATAGCAAAGACCACGAATTGTAGTTTCTTACTACATAAAATCACAGTTTGTCAAACTGGGATCTATTCAGCAGGATGGAATCTAGAGCTTGCCTGTGTTTGCTTACTGGACTAACATAGCCTCATAGTCCACAGTAGCATTCCTTCTACAAATATCGGGTAATTTACTAGTTCTCTTGGCTTGGTATTTATGCTTCTTCTCCCCTGTACATCTCTAGCAAGATACATCATGGCTCTTTCTTGGCAGTAGTGACTTTAACATTTGGAAATCCAGATTTCCTACCACTTATTAAGTGTCTACAAAGTCAGTCTCAGAGGGCATTGCACTAGAGTGTCCCGATAGGACTTAGCTTGCTGGGAGACTTTGACGCATCCAGGTTATATGTCCTATTTTACACACTTTTTTTCTGAAACATTGACAAGGATATAATTAAACCAAATGAGAGTAGTAGCTAAGTAGAAAACTCTTTTGATCCGTTCATCCCTGTTAAGCTTCAGGACTCATATGACAAGCAATTCTAATATAGAAACCTATATTTAAGACTTGAATCAAAATATGAACTCTGATAGGACAGAAAACCAAGCACTGAGGCACATTTTACAAAGTCCTATACACAGACCCATGTGAAAAAAAAATGACTGTAGCAAAAACATAAGAAAATTGAAATAAAGGGGTATGTGTGTGTGAGAGAGCTTATGTATATATGTGCTTCTATATGTGTGTTAGCATATTACATGTTTGTATGTGTTTATATATGAGTGTGTGTATTTGTGTGTGATTATGAGCATATGTTTGTGTGTTATTGTGTGTGGTTTGGAGTGTTCATTTATGTGTGTTTGTGTATATGTGTGTGTCAAGTTTGTGAGCATGTGTTTGTATATGTGTGTGTGTTTGACTGTGTGAGCATGTGTTTGTGTGTTTTTTGCATGTGTGTTTGCTTATGAATAGTAGATAATAGTTGGTTATGGAACTGAGACAAAGCTCAGTGGATGATAACAAAGCCAAGAATATTAAGTCCAACCAATGGTAGCTTCTTTGAAAGCCATCACCCTGAGACTGGAGGTATTTCCAAAATGGAAAATGAGATAGTCAAAGAATTGTGCTAAACAACAGGATGAGATACATTTTTCCAAAGGCCAAGCTAGGTTTACTAACCAAGTAATTCTTACAATTAATTGAGTAATTCTTTTAATGTTTTGTTAGGAACATTTCCAAATTGTGAATGTATCTTATGTACTAGGCTTTAACCTAGACTGTTTAAATTGATATATTTGTAAATATTTAACAAATTTCTCTAAAGAGTTGGCAGAAGACCTGCAAAATTCTCACAAGCTACAGATATATGTCCTGATCACCTTTGTGACTACCTATGCATGGTATGCTATTACCTTTTGGATCTCTTCAAGGTCTCTATTTACCAGTCTGTTCCATTCTTGAAAGACAGAAAAAAAAAACCCAGTGTCCTCAGCTCCTGTTGATATTATACTGAGAATGAGTCAAGCAACAAGTATTAGACAAGTTAATACTAAGAAGTCTTAACTGCTATTGCTAAAGAATGTCCATAAGAATACTCTTAAGACACTAATAGAAAAAGTATAATATCAGTTATTTTGCCAAATTTTCCTGTCAGGAAGAATCAAAGAAACCAAACTGAGATAAAGGCTAGACAATATTCTAAAGAAGTAAGTAAAAATTATTAAAACAGATTAGACAGAAATACAGAAAAAAGGGAGCATTAATTACACATATCATTGGATGAACGGAAACTATACCTGATACAGACAGTGGTTTATAAGCAAAACCCAAAGAAGAGTTTCTATATAATTGTATCTATGAGGGTCTGAAAATTCCACAAAGGCATACATAAATGATCAATCCTTTCTCTTATTGCAGCAAATTGCGTAGCTCATTAATGATTAAAGCCTACATCTTTATAAGTTATTGCCACCTCAAAAAAAATAATTTAAGGTGTCTTGATTTGTCTGAAGAAACATTTTTACTTTTACAAGCCATTGACTTGGCAAGGAGGTACCCTTAAGTGTTATATACTCTGTACAGTAGAGCAGTAGTATGAAGCTTGACTGGTCACACTGCCTTTTGTCTATTCTGTAACAAAGCCCTAAATTCCCATGTTTGTACTTTGAAAACAGAGAGACATTACAGTGAATACTAATGAAAATATGATCTACTATGTCATAGATTATCCCCTATTAATTTACAAATTACTAAGATTCTGAACATGTTAAAATATTAAAGTCTCCAATGATTATTGAGTAGAATAAGAGCTCAGATGTAATAGTACTAAAATACAAATTATTAACACATTCAAGAAAACTGTAGGACTTAATCTTACTAATGACAAAACATTTAAAATCTCCTTCTTATTTTCTGTAGACCAAAACATGATTGCAATGTAGTTGATGTCTCATAATTATGAAAACAGAAAGAATTGCCAAAGAAAAATTTAGTAAATATAGTAAAAACTTATGCTAACATACAACTTTATGAGGCTTTTTATATGAACTTTCTTATTGAGGATTTGTGCTGTGGTAAACTAACACACCATGAATGAGAAATATCATCAGGGGAAATAAAGGCTGGAGCCACATGAGAACCTGGAGCCATGGACTGACATGGAGAACACAAGAACCTGGAGCCATGGACTGAAGTGGAACACACAAGAACCTGGAGCCATGGACTGACGTGGAGGACACAAGAACCTGGAGCCATGGACTGACGTGGAGGACACAAGAACCTGGAGCCATGGACTGATGTGGAGGACACAAGAACCTGGAGCCATGGACTGAAGTGGAAGACACAGAGGAACATTATTCACTGGCTAGCAAGCCAGGGCTTACATAGCTACCTTTCTTGTACAACCCATGACCACTGGCCAAGGAGTGTCACTACCTAAAGTGGGCCAGGCACTTCCCTATCAAATAAGAATCAAGAAATGTTCTGACAGACTTGCCTACAGACCTATCTGATGGAGAAATAGTCTCAATATATTTGCAATAGAAGAAAATGATTGACCTTAAGAATGTATTTTCAATAATCTTTAGAGAATTGCAGTCCCTTCACACATCTTCATATTAACAAAGTTTAAAATGGTTTGCGTTAACATCTTCAAGGAGGTACTCTTGCTTATTATTACCAAAGAAACTGTACTTGATGCAAAAATATCCCTTCAAAGAGAGTGTTTCTCTGTAACAGAAAATATTTTCTACATTCTGGACCAAATGACATGAAGTCTCATGTATTAAAATATGGTTACAAAAAAATATTAGTGCCAAAGGAATTCTAGTGTATTTCCATGTACAACAAATCTCCCAGTTTCTTAGAAGGAACACATTATTACAGAGTTTCCATCTCTTAATTCCACTTGATTATGGGGAGTAATTTCTGCTGAATACTTTTTAACATAGTGTTCACTAATATTAATTCTCTCAGAATGTATTTATCTTTGTATTCCTCTTGTACAATAATACATCCTGACTGCAGTTTCTCCTACCTCTACTCCTCCTAGTTTTCCCCTCCCAAACCTCCTCTCTCCTGCACTTTTCCTCCATTTCACTTCCTCAAAGAACAGATCTCCCTGGGATATCAACTGAATGCAGTAATAAGAATAAGCAAAAACCTTCATCTCAGAGCAAGGTAAAGCAAAACAGTAGGGAGAAAAAAAGAAAGTGTGCCAAGAGCAGGAGAAAGAGTAAGAGAAACTTCCACTCCCACTGGTAGATTTCCCACAAAAACACCAAGATCACACCCTGACATGTTTGTAGAGGGCCAATCACAGACTCGTGGAAGCTCTGTGACTGCCAGTCACTTTAGTCTCTGAGCATCTGAACCTAAGCTTAGATGATTCTGTGGACCATGCTCTCCCAGTGTTCTTGACACCTCTGGCTTTTACAATGTTCTCTTCCCTTCTTCTGAGAGGTTCCCTAGCTCCAATGGTAGGGGCCCATTAGTGATCTCCAATTTACACTTTCTCTACACCTGTGGGTCTCTGTATCAGCTCCATCATCTCCCAGAGGGAGCTTCCCTGGTAATGTTTAGGCAAGGCACTGATATACAAGAATAGCAGAATAGAATTAGAAATCATTTCATTGATTATTTTGTTCTTCTATCCTAGGTCTCTGTACTCTCCAGTTTCTCATTCCTGGCCATTCAGACAATCTCTGGCATGGACTTCCTCTCCTCTTTTAGGTCTCTAATTAGACTAGTCACTGGTTGGCCACACCCACAAGTTCTGCACTTCCATTACCCCAGCACATCCTATGGCAGAGCACAACAGATTATGGGTTGAAAGTATTGTGGCTGAGTTGCTGCCTTAGTCTCACCACTGGAAACCTAGCCTGGTTACAGAAGATAGCATGTTAAGGTTTCATATCTTTCTTTACTAGGTGTCCTCACTAGGGTCACCTTAGTAGAATCCTAACTGTTTTTACTGCAGTAGGTTTCCATATCATCCCCCAAATACCCTTTAATTCCTATTCTCTCTCTTTCTCCCTATATCCTCCACACACAACTAATTTCTCCTGTGCCCACTCTCACCTGTCACCAGTTACTTGCAAAAATCTATTCTATTTATTTTTCCCAGGAAGATCTTTGTATACCTCCTTAGAATCTTTCTTATAACTTAGTTTTTCTAGGTCTGAAATCTGTATCATGTCTATCATTTACTTTACAGTTAGTATCTACTTATGAGTGAATTACCTCTCTCAGGATGATTTTTCCAGTTCCATCCATTTACCCGCAAATTTTATGATTTTTTTTTATTTTTTTCTAAACAGCTAAGTAATCACCATTGTGTAAATGTACCACATTTTCTTTATCCATTTTTAGTTGAGGGACATCTTGGCTATTACTAGTTTCTGGTTAATATTTTTAGTAAATGCAGCTATGAACATAGTTGAGCAAGTACATTTAGGTAGGATAAAGTGCCTTTTGAGCATATGGCCAAGAGCAGAATAGTGAGATCTTGAGGTAGCTCAATTCCCAGTGTTTTTGAGGAATGACCATATCTATTTCCATGCTGATTATAAAATCCTGGACTCTCATCTGTAATGGAGTAGTGCACCAGATCCTTGCCAGCATAAGATGTCACATGTGGTTTTGATCTTAGCTTTTCTGACAGGTGTAAGATGGACTCTCAAGACAGTTGATTTTCATTTCCTTATTTGCTAAGAATGTTGAACATTTAAGTGTTTCTTGGTCATTCTGATTCATCTGTTGAGAATTCTCTCTTTAGATCTGTATTCCATTTTTAATTGCATTATTTGTTTTTTTAATGTCTGCCTCGGGCAGGCCAGTCTGGGCCTCCCCCAACCCATGGGGAATAGTGTCCTGGTCAGTTCAGCAAGTCGTTGATGAAGAAAAAAATGATAGACCTGACACAAGGAAGTGCAGGATCTGAATGTATTTCTCAAAATTGGCATCGGACTTTTACAGTCATTACAAAAGAGAAAAGAAAAATCTGGCAGCTCAGCAATCCAGGTACATCTGAGGCCACCTGAAACACACTGGGTCTAAAGCAGCCACCTCTTCTCGACAGGTGCTGCACCCCTCCCTCCACCTCCACCCCCCACCCCCCCAGCCCCC
>NW_022196905.1:62974978-62980030 GCF_008632895.1 Mastomys coucha | reverse complement strand
ACACACACGCACACACGCACGCACGCACGCACGCACGCACGCACGCACGCACGCGCACTCAGCTCAAGGTCTTGCTCATCCTTAGTAAAATGCCCACTATGCTAATCTTCCAGGCTAACAAAAGCATGTCCCAGGGAGTCTCATTCTTGCTAATTCCTAGGAGTGGCCCAGCTGCCGAACATGACTGAAAATGAGAATTCTACTTGACCTTGCCCTGGAATTAACCAACTCTCATTCTGTAAGCTTCAATGCCCTACTCCCTTTACTATCTCCCTAACAATGCTGAAGGCAATTAGTCTGGATGGGTAACATTCTTTACAAAATTCCAAGCCAGGGTTTGGCTAAGATGTTAGAACATTGATAAAGGTCAGAGAGCAATGTCCAATTTTGTTTAGCTCTAGTAAATCATATCTTGGTGGGCACCTAGCATGGGAGACTATATCAAGGACATATCTGGGCTACCTCTGAGTTAGAAGATGCCAAAAGTTCCCCAGGAGGCTTGCTTCTTTTGAAGCTTTTTGCCTCAGATCCCTGGTCAAGCTTTTGGGCCTGACCACGTGGATTTCATTGGAGTGGGCATGGCATTTCACCCTTTTGATTATTTTTTTAGAGGAAGTTCCAAAATGTACTGCCTCATCGTGAATAGAGATCTAAAATAATGTCAATTACAATAGCAAGCAAGATTGTATATTGAACCGAGTCTAAGGGATTCAATGTGCTTAGATTGTTTTTTAAATCACTGGCCAATTCATCAATGTTCCAAGTATCCAAATGACTTTTGCTAATATCTGAAATGTCTGCCTTTAATTGTTCCATATCATGAGAAATATCTGTATCTTTCCACACTCCCTGCAGATGAGCCTTAGTCTACTGAAATGATGCATGACACTTAGTGGCTAACCTAACTTACAAACAACATAGCATATAGATAAGAGACACAAAAAATTCATATTAGCAGCAATAAGTCTAAACAAATCTGGCTGAACAGCAGCAGCGTTCGTGGTTCTCATTGTTGCAGTCTGTGGTGAATGCCTGCTTCCTTGTTCTTCTCCCTCCTCTTCTCAGCAAGTCTTTGTGTGTGTGAGAAAGGCAGGGCCAGTTGGACCAGTCTTTTTGGGATCTAGATTGGGGATTCTGCATTCTGTGGAAAAAAACATAAATACACCCTCTTCTTGAAGTGATTAAAACATTTGGGCTTTTCTAGGCTCCAGTAAAATAGGATTATTCCATCTTACCTAGGCATAATTATGCCTGGTTATGGGGTGCCATCCTTGGCATCCAATTTTAAAATTTTTTAAAAAATAAAAAGCATGATTTAAATAATGTACATAGGGATACAACTCTCCCTTTTCTGTTTAAAAGCCAAACTTTTCAGAATGTGAATGTGCACATTCAACAATTATTTGTCTCTGAGAAAATTAAGAAATCCCAGTAACATGGGCAACATTAAATTGTTAACAAAACATCTCAAATGCCTGACTGTAATAGCCAGTTCCATTATCTGTTCCAATCTAATTAGGAACACCCATCATAGAAAATTAATGTAGGCAATGATTACATTTTTTGTTGTTCTCCTATTAAGGCATTTTTAACTAGAAAGCCTGAAAAGGTATCAACAGTTACATGTGCATATTCTATTTTAATTTAATTTTTTTAAAATCAGAAATATTCTCTAAAAATACCAAATTGTCATCACATGCCATTACTATTTTGATGATGCAAAGAATAAGATTATATGGCCAATTGTTTTTTGTGTAAAGTCTATAATCTGCCTGGGATACAAAGCTGCTGTGGACAAAAACTAAACATTTGATTGTAATTGATCACAATTGACAACAAGTAATAGAAGCTTCCTCTAGTTTCTGCAAAAAGCTTTTTGTCTTTCACCAGCCAATATGTAACAAAGGCTTTAGTCTTGTGGTGAGCTTAAGATGAAGTCTTAGGCAGAAGTAATTTGAAACAAGCAACTCATCTTTTCTTTCTTGATATAACTTTTTTAATATATCTGAGGCTTTAATAGTTAACTTACACTTGTACTGAAGCAGAGACAAAAAAAAATTATATATAATGTCTAATGATTACAAAGTCACTAGAAGCAAAATCTTTAAAATGTAGAGAATGGATGTAGAGAAAAAAAAACTCTTAAATACACAATAACTTTATATGAAATAGGTAAGCCAGATTGTAATGTTTCTACAAGTTTCATGATGTCATTGACTTTTTATAAATCTTAAGTTTAAATTTTATTTTGAACTACACCTGGATAGAACTGTGATAATGCTGTTTTTTTCTTAAAAACAATTCCCCAGAGGTAGGGAGAGGCAAGGCCAAGAAGACTTCCCTAGACAGGGTTTGTAAACAAAAGGAATGCCTCTCAGGCCTTGCTGAGGCCTCTCTGCACTTTTGCATTATCTCAAATGTAAATATTTCTCTGAGCATACCACCTGAGTTACACCCAAAATTGTACCTCCTATAGTGAAGTCAGATGCCAAGGGCAATTTTGCTGTTTATCCCTGACCCCTTTTCAAGCAAATTTTTACTTAAAACATTTTTTATATCCTTGGTGCTGTAAAAACACTGCTTGTTAACAAAAGGAACCTCTGCTTGAGGGTCTCTGAACTGTTTTTAGTAGCACAAACTCTTTTGAAACAATTTATCAAGAACCTGTTTGATACCAAATAATATTTTTACTGAGATCTCCTTTCCAATCTTAATTTTTTTTTTACCACTTTATCTAATTAAGCTCATTTTTAAAGATCGCAGCAGGCCCATAGTGGCCACAGCTGTCTTTTAACTTTTACTACTCTTGTAATCATCTTAATTACAAAATATAGGAGAGTTAAGATTCTTAAGCTTGTGATCAAACTGCAAACTGCAGCCAATGGAACACTGTCAATTTTAACCATACTTTCTTAATTTCTTATGTAATATTAGGCCATAACCATAACATGTAGAAAGCAAAACCCAATTTTAAATAATCTATACACTTTAAAATCAATACTAAAATCATTACATTAACGTTACAAATTTTTTTTTTTTGTTTTTTGTTTTTGGTTTTGGTTTTTTGGTTTTTTTAGTTTCTCCCTGCTTTTGAACTGTAGTTAGCAAGCCTGAGTCATTCTGTGATAGCTCCTCAGAGCACACCAGGACTTTGGAAAGTAAAATCATGGTGTTGACTGGTAAGCTATGTGCCACAGTGCCTTTGCCGTTCTTTTCCTAAAGTACCAAGTGATATTTTTTGGTGGGTTATTTAATAATCCATTAAATGATTTATCAACTCATCTCACTAGCCTTTTTGCCAGCCACTACCTCATTAGGCTTGGAGACCCCCACCTTCACCCTTGGCTCTTTGGCCTTGTAGGGTGTAAGTTTCAGCCTCCCTGGCTCCTTTGCTGTGCTCTGACCATTCTTCCTGATTCCCAATTGGGTCAGAGTTGACTTCGAGGCATCCCAAGGAAAACCAGTACCCACTGAGTAAGTTTAGGGCTTCCCCTCTCGGCCTTTCAGTGTACTCTGTGCTTCTGCCCATTCTTGCACATTTCCTTTTGGATCAGAGGTGACTTTGAGACATCAGTTTCGACTGTTAGGCCAGAGGTTCTCAGACTAGAGCATATGAAAATTTTTATTGCTTGGTACAGAGCCCATAATTTAAAGTATAGCTATTATATGATATTAAGCAGCTACTAAACGGCTGTTCTGAATTCTACCACCTGGTGTATGGCCTGTAACTTAAGCCATGGCCTTTAGATTGTGCTGAATTGCTGTTAAACTCTAGCTGGAGTCATCTGCTGAGATTTTGGCCATCTTTGCTAATTCATACCATGTGTGTACCTTTAATGCCATGTGTCCTGAGTTACTTGTTTTAAACTAGCTTTCAGTTACTGATGTTACAACTTTTTATCATACCCAATAACTTATAAGCCAATAATCATACAGAACATATTTATACATTTAAGACTAGTTAGAAACCAAATGAAGCAGCTACACAAGTCTTATAAATTTAGATCAATCAAATAGTTCAGAGTTTAAGCTTCTGACCCCTTTTACAAGCAGCTTTTCAGCAGGGCAACTTAAATCAGTCTTCGCTTCTTCTTTCAGTTTTGATCTCTTTATCTCTCATGCCATTTATATAACTCAGAAATCTGACTGTCTCTGCCTCCCAAGTGCTGGGATTAAAGATGTGAGCCACCACTACCTGGCCAGCTTCTTGTCTATTTTCACCTGCTTCTTTAATGAGCGGAGCCCCCTTTTTATGGAACTTTGATTCATTTCTCCAATGCCTCCCTTTACGACAACTTGGGCAGAGGCCTGGAAGAAGACACTTCTTGTTTCCTGAGGGGTTTTTACAATCCTTCCTCAGGTGTCCCAATTTTCCACAGATGAAACTTGTAATCTCATTTTCTTGAAAACTTTTCTTGTTTCCAAAGTTCTTGTAGGCCCTGAATTTCAATCACTACATCTTTACAGCATAAGACATCTGCACTACTGCTGGTGAGGCATCTAGGCATGGTTTTTAGCTCAGACTGCAACATGATAACAATTACTAGTTTTTAACTGGTGAATCTTCACCAGCAAGTGTGTAGAACTCTTTTATGAGACCTTTAGCCTTATCTGAGAAAGAAGGAAAGAAAGAGGAAAGAAGGAAGGAAAAGGTCTTACCTGCTTGATTCCATGTTTCGGGCATCACCTGCCCCAGGCTGGCCAGTCTGGGCCTCCCTCAACCCACAGGGCAACAGTGTCCTGGTCAAGTCAGCAAGGCGTAGGTGAAGAAAAAATGACAGATGCAACACAAGGAAATGCAGGATCTGAATGCATTTCTCAAAAATGACATCAGACTTTTACAGTCATTACAAAAGAGAAGAGAAGAATCTGGCAGCTCAGCGGTCCAGGTACATCTGAGGCCACCTGAAACAACTCTAAAAGCAGCCACCTCTTCTGGACAGGCGCTGCACACACACACACACACACACCAGGCCTGAGTGCTCTGGGCCTGGAGGCTCAAAGCTTGAATCTCAAATGCTCTCTCTTGCACACTGTCTCTCTCTCTCTCTC
>NW_022196905.1:62968181-62974805 GCF_008632895.1 Mastomys coucha | reverse complement strand
CACACACACACACTCGGCTCAAGGTCCCACCCATCCTTAGTAAACCCCCCACTACGCTAATCTTCTGGGCTAGCAAAGGCATGTCCCAGTCCCAGGGAGTCTCATTCTTGCTAATTCCTAGGAGTTGCCCAGCTGCCGAACATGACTGAAAATGAGAATTCTACTTGACCTTGCCCTGGGATAAACAACTCCCATTCTATAAGCTTCAATGCCCTACCCCCTTTACTATCTCCCTAACAATGCTGAAGGCAATTAATCTGGATGGGTAACATTCTTTACAAAATTCCAAGCCAGGGTTTGGCTAAGATGTTGGAACAATGGTAAAGGTCAGAGAGCAATGTCCAATTTTGTTTACCTCTAGTAAATCTTATCTTGGTGGACATCTAGCATGGGAGACTATATCAAGGACATATCTGGGCTACCTCTGAGTTAGAAGATGCCAAAAGGTCCCCAGGAGGCTAGCTTCTTTTGAAGCTTTTTGCCTCAGATCCCTGGTCAAGCTTTTGGGCCTGACCACTCAGATTTCTCTGGAGTGGGCATGGCACTTGAGTTCATATACATATATATATATATATACATATATATATATATATATATATATATATATATATATATATATATATATATATATATATATATATATATATATATCTGTGTGTGTGTGTGATACTAACCTTCTATTGGATGTGGAGTTGGTGAAAAGCTTTTCATTCTGTAGCCTGCTGTTTTTTCCTATTGAGGGTTTTCTTTGCCTTACAGAAGCATTAGAATTTCATGAGGTCTCATTTATTAGTTGTTGATCTTAGCACCTGTGCTATTGGTGCTTCGGTTCAGGAAGTTGACACCTTTGCAGATGCACTCAAGGCTATTCTGCACTTTCTCTTCTATCTAGTTCAGAGTAAAGCACTGTTTTCTAATCCACTTGTAAGATGACTTTTTTTTCAGAAGTATTTTATAAAACAAAGAAGATGATTCAGAGTCACAAGAACTTCTCATCTCGCTTGTGTGTCATTGAAAAATGTACTTTGTTATCCATTAAAAGCATACTGCAGCAAGCAATCATTTAGGTGCTGACTCCATAGTACATCCATAGCCTCACAGAAAACTAATCTCCTAACAGGTGTTTATAAATCCTAACTCTTATATCAGTTTAGCACATGCATCAGGTTTTTTGGGGTTAGAGTTTGTTTGGCTCAAAAACTCTTGAACAGCTTGCCGAATTTTATATTTCCTGTACTTAAAAGGAAAATAAGAAAATGGATAGATTGTTTTCTTAAAAAAAAATAGGACATTGATATACATGACAGGAATATTCTGGTTTTTAATTGTTTTGATTTTTCTGTCAATGTAAGTCCTGTAATATAATGCATTGTGGCATATGCACCCTCCCTTCTCTCTTGTATACTTCCTTCACCCTCTCTAATGTATCTTCTTTCCGACTGGCTCACCTGCTACATTATATTAAAGTATGGTTCAGAGTTTTGCAGGAAGCCAAAGCTTCTGTATGTCCATGATTGTAATAACTACATCATATCCAAAAGACATAAATTTATATTGTTCTTTCCTATCTGCTAGGTCTTAATTTTTCTGCCACTTTCCCATGGTGTTCCCTGGAATTTGGAGGAGGTAACACTGTTTTAGAATAGAACCATCAAAAGTCATGTATTTTGAGCACTTAGATTAGGTAAGAATATGTTAATAAACTTCTACTTGCTGCAAAAAGACACTTTACTGGCAAAAGGTATAAAATTCATTAGTATAAATATTTAAATATGTAGAAGAGAGTTTCATTACATGTCCACTTGGTAAATGATTGGTAATAGAGTCCACCATACGACCTATGAAATTCTGAGCCATAAACCCTTTTTTTGGCCAGGTTTCTAGTACCAGCTATATATTCCCTCAAAAAAATGAATTTCAAATTTAATAAAAGCAGTTTTGGGCTGAAGAGATGGCTCAGTGGTTAAGAGCACTGACTGTTCTTCTGGAGGTCCTGAGTTCAAGTCCTAGCAACCACATGGTGTCTCACAACCATCTTTAATGAGATCTGACTCCCTCTTCTGGTGTGTCTGAAGACAGCTACAGTGTACTTACATATAATAAATAAATAAATCTTTTTTTTTTTAAAGAGCAGTTTTATTCACATAACTTTCATGCCATTCCTGTACAAATAGGTCTATTTTTCCTGGCTGTTCATTTTAATAAACAGAGTACACACCTGATCAAGACTATTGATGACTTTTCTCCCTTGGTACCTTGTATCATACCTCCAACTAGCCAACATGGAGAAAGTATCTGTTTCCTATCTTGGTTTTGCTGTATCCTGCATTCAAGTTTTGTACTAACATCAGAAGTAGGGTCTAACAACCTAATTTTAATGTCATAGCAATAGTGCCTTAGTAAAGAGAATTAAAATAAGTTCCTACTTGGAGAATAATTTGAGAAGTATTGATGTTGATACTTCTTTGAATGTTGGGAGAATTCTATAATGAATCCATCTTGCCAGGAACTGTTTTGGGTTGGGAAGCTTTTAATTACCGCAACTATTTCACTGGAGCATTGGAGAGCTGCTTAATTTGTATATTTTATCTTGATTAATCTTTAGTAAATATATATATATGTATATACATACATGTATATGTAGTATATAAAGCCATAAGAATACTATGAATTCATCCATTTATCTTAGATTTTCCAGTTTGGTGAAGTACAGTCTCTAAATTTTCTCAGTGCCTATTGTGATGGGCCTCTTTTAATTTCTAATTTTATTAATCTGAATCTTCTCTCTGTATATTTTAGTTAATGTAGATAAAGGTTTGCCAATCTTGTTGATTTTCCCCAAGGCCAACTCATGAATTCATTCATTTTTTGTAAGTTTTTATAACTTATAATTTCTGAGATTACTTTCTGTTGTTATAAAATATGATTTATGATGAACTATAAGCTAGTTATATTTATAGATTAAGAAATCTATGCAACTATTATTGCATAGCTCAATGACAATAGACTACTCTTCCATTCGAAATGGAAAAACTTCATAGAGTCAATGCATAGTAAGTCTGGTATTTTAGATAAAATAAGACCATTTTAGAGCTCTCAGTACTAGTTTCTTTGTATGAGTAATTTTATTGAACTTTCCAAATATTATTACCAAATTAACATTACTGTTATTAACCTTCCAATGATGAGAAAACTGAATTTCAGAAAAGTATTACCCTTGAAAGAATATTAATTCTGGTTGTCAACTTGAGTGAAGACATGTAAGTAAGTAATGAACATCTCTGGGATTCCTGTGAGGACACGTCCACAGAGAACTAGGTAATTAGGGCTCTGAACTACTTAGTGGGTTAAACCTCTGAGTACCTGAATAAGCTATTGAGATATGATGAACTTTAAAGATGAGGCCTCCTTGGACATATTATTTCCTTTGGACCATTTCTTGGAAGAAAAGAAATTGGTCCTGATCAGTTTGTTTCTTCTAGTAGCCACAGTATGAACAGCTTTCCTTTTCCACATTCTTTATTCATATTTTTGCATTTCTGCAGTCTTAGACACTATAGATCCAGCCAACTTTGTGCAGTGACTAATTCTTTATTCACTAAAATTTCACTATTTATTTCATTCTAAGCTATTTATATTCATATATCTGTATGTTGGAGGAATGGGCACAGAATGCACAGAGCTCTGTGTGTGTCTGTGTGTGGGGGCATGCATGCTTCTCTCTGTGTGTGTTTCTTATAAGGTTATGGCTAAAATTATATGCATTTATTATAATGTCTGATGACTTTAAGAGATTAATAGTGTATTTTCATTAGTTTATCTCTTTTATAAGTTTCTCTAGGATCTTAGGAAAACTGGACTTGAAGTGTCCAAACTTTAGCAAATGTATCAACCTCCTGCTTGAAATCTGGTTTCAAAACAGAACTGTATTTGTATCCAGTATTTCTTCAATCAAATTGACTGTCCCTTGTTATCCCACATTAACACAAATTCCATCCTGTAGATTTTTCTCAGTTTAAATACCGCACATTGAGTGACTATCTAATATACTGTGCTTCACAAATTAACTTTTTCTCAAGAAAATACTAATTTTTACAATACTCAAATAAATTATGTATTTATTACATTTTCCAGAATATAATGTTTGAAAGTATTTGTAGCATTCTATATAAACTCCACCCTCACAGATACCTGGCAGCAGCCAGGTATGCTCCTCCCCATGGTTACCTGGCAATGGCTGACTGCCCCCTCCTCTCTCTCTTACTCCTTCTTCTCTCCCTTGCCTCTTGGTGTCTCTCTCCCCATCTTCTCTCTCTGCTATCACCACTCTCTCTCTCTCAATTAAGCCTCTTACACATGGAACTGTTTAGGCCTACTGTGTGGTATCTCCACACTGTTTTAACACATCATTTGATGCTGAAACCCGAGAATTGGCAGTTCTGTCAGCAGCCACTGTGTTGCTCCACAGCAGGGACCTGCAGAGATCATAGCCATGTGGACCTGTCACAGTACTGGCAACTGCGGCTGATGAGTATGCAAGTTCACGGTCCCCTCAGCTGGTGGCGATGAGAATCTCAGGCTTTCACCAGGCAAGCTGCCGCCACTGAAGCTGCAGCTACAGCCGAGCGGGATCTATAGCCACAGCCAAGCCGGATAGCACAGCCACCAAGTAACAGCCAAGGAGCTGCCATGCACCTCACGACATATGAACTTCTACCATGTGAGCTGTGCCCCACCTGGTCTATCGTGTGAGGCTAGCTTCTGCTCCAGCCCACACCTAGCCATTCAGTTTCACAGTTTCTATCTATCAGTCCAATATAATTCTTGCATAGACACCAGCATATTAATTGTTAGGATCAGTCAATGGGAAGCCCTCCAGTTTTCCAGATACAGCCTGGCCAACCTTCTCTTGGAACTGTGGGGTTTACAGTCATTTCTCCCAGATGACATACGACTTAGGACATCTAGCATTGGTTGACCCTTCCCTCGAAAGCAGCTCTCATTCCCCCTTTTTCTGGGCTCTTGAAGCCATCCCAAACCCTCAGTACCAAGGTCAAGTGCTTTCTGCAGTAAGTTACCCAGTAACTGGGTAGCCACTAGGGGGTCATCGTGACGACTTGGGCCACTAGCCTGGCTGATATTTTTTGGTTTTTGTACTTTTCTCAGGACGCTGCTACAAATAGTCCAATTACCTGCTAATGGGTGTCAGAATGTCTTAGACCATACCTCGAGGCACCCCACTGGGATGTCTCCTGGAAAATCTCAAATCTTTGAAGCTAACGCCTGACTCAAAGGAATCAAAATTAATATATCTCTGCAATAAGATCTGGATTGATGGATGGAGTTCAACTAGATGGGAGTTCAAAATGCCCACTTAATGGCACCCTAGATCCAAGTATTTTAAGGGATCTTCACACATCCTACCAGCAGTCTGGTAAATGGAAACAGTCCCCTATGCCCAAACATTTACCTATCCATGCTCCCACACCCCTGGCCTATTATCATGACCTGTGTGCTCAGTGTGTGTCAGAGGCCTGAACTGGACAAACTCATTTTCTGTCACCATGATTTTATGCCACTGCTTCCAAGCTTTCTTATTCTGGTCCTAGCCATATGTTTCTTTACTAATACAACAATATACTTTTCTCTACCTACACAACGTGTCAAAGTTACTTAAGATTCTCATTCCTATCCTGTCTTGACTACTGTTATTAAATTCTATTCAGTTATAAACAATCTATATAGTGTTCAATCTTGTCAGAAGGTTGTTAACTATTAAGTTTATGAGATTGAATACCCAAAAGCCTCTAAAATTTCTCCCACAAAGACTCAGGAGATGTGGACGCAGCTACAGGATGCTCCCTGGATTGTGATATGATAGTCACTGAAATACGTAGTGGACAAACTGGATACTCTTGAGTCAAATGACTTGGCTAAAATAAAGGTAAGCCATGTCTCATGTCACACATCTGGTTCACAGAGAAAAAGCCTTGCATCTCCTTCTCTTGTAAGCTAGACTGGCAATCCAGGTTGCCATTGAGACCATAGAGACCACAGAGAAGTGTTGGCTAGTGGACTCTTATTTTTTAAAATAATATATAACTGGAAGATAACTGCTAGATTTTTGTTTATTTCTCAGACTCTGACTACATTGACAATTAGCAGAAGGCTCTCACAGATATAATCTGTTATCTCCTTACCTAAACTATGTTACCATTAATTAAATCCTTCATATTTCCTTTTCTTGCTATGCCACTGTCCTAATATTATCTGAGTTCCTATAGATTTGCCTAACTCTAATAAAAGATTCCACTATATGATCCAATTTTTTAATCTTGTTCCTTCTGTTCTACAAAAGGCTCATCTTAAAGACTGCTTATGTTGCTAATTCATGTTATCTCTTTTATAAACTTATAAGCTACAGAAAATCCACTCAGATCTACCTTTCATGGATCAAATAGCCTCCATCCAGATAAGTACATTTGCCCAAAGTTCCCACTTAATACCTATTCTAAAGGGATAGGGTTTCAAATGTACATCTTTTTTTTTTCCTTTTCTTTTATTTATTTATTTATTTATTTATTTATTTATTTATTTATTTTAGATATTTTCTTTATTTACATG